>NW_005189318.1:0-7768 GCF_000239375.1 Pundamilia nyererei
GTCAACACGTTCAATCCAAATCTGTCCATAGAGTTGATGTTATACAACGTGTTGGGTAGCAACAATGATTGCGCGACGTGCTTAGTCCGCTATCTGGTGAACTACTATTCTTCCAACCGCGTGTGCGAGCACATCAAAGACACTTTGCGGAACATGATCCGCTGGACCGTGTTGGCCGGATTCGTGCCGTGTATGTTTGTGCCGTGGAGCAAGATCAGGACGATGGGCGCGGGTATGTCGAGCAGAGCCACACTAAACGCTCTAGTGTCATCGGAATCGAAAGCGTTCAACAAACGCCGGTGTAGATGCTGCATCTCGAGGCCGGTCGCAGACGCCAAGTGCTCCAGAAAGTCCCGTGTGATCGCGGTGCACAGCGCGCTGAGTCCGCGAGATGCCACGCGCGAGGCCATGCAAGAGCTGCGTGCCCACGAACGAGCTCTACCTTCTGTGATGAGCGTCCCGCTGAGCAAACTGACAGATTCGCTTCGCTTGCTAATGAGCAACTCCGTGCCGCAACCTCAGGCCGCGGTGGTGTGCAAGATCGTAACGGACTGGATCGACTGTGACGCCGAATTGAGGCTTAATCCCGTGAAGGAAACGGAACTCAAGATGGCCACGGTTGGGCTGTGGGGTGTGATGAAAACGTTTGAGCACGGCAGGTGTCCCGTCGTTCCAGAATGCATGGTCTCGTCGTGTCTCGCGTTCTTCGACACAGAGACAGGACTTGTCACGGCCGCGGTCGACGGCGTGTTGTACCGCCACATACCGATGTGGGAAAACTGTTGGACCGCGGCGGCCAACGGTTCCACGTTGGCTAAAAGGGTTCACGCCACGGTCAAAAATTGGGCTTCTCTCTTTCAGAACATTATATCCGGTTTGACCAAAGCCTCCGGGCGCCAGGTGTACACCAGCGGAGCGGATCGGTCCTCTCTCTCGCACTTGGCAGACGTGGTACTGTCGGCACGTGGCGACCAGGCCTTGGCGGGGCTTTCGTTGAACGGTGGCGGCTCGGGTAGACCGATGTTGGACAACATGTCTCGGTTCATGACGACGAACAACAGCAGCATGGACATGTTCGGCTTGCCGACGGCCGAACTTCCCGACTTCTTGTTGCGCTCCGGGGTCGGCGGTACGGCCTCCGAACACAAGGCTGCGAGCGTGTCGCATAGCCTGAGCAAGATGATGGCGGGCATGGTGGCCGAGGGTCGAGAAATGTTGCTAGTCAAACAGTTCCTGGAAGACGTTGGAAAAAACCCAAACGGGGCCCTGTGTGAGCTGAAGCGGGCGTGTAAAAACGTCGGGCTTGTGCAGACAGCCGCGCTCGTGGCAGCTAAAATGTCACGCGGAGCGGATGCCACGGTTGCAGAAGAAGGGCCGCGCACGGAATTGGGGCCAGATGTCAAGCTGGTGTGCAGCTATCCCTCGACGGCGACCGTCGCGCACTTGGAGGAAACGCTGAGCATGTGGACCAATTTCTGGCGGAGCGCTCTCTCCGGTTTCAGTCAGTTCAACAGAAGACATAACACGATACAGTACAACAACAGAGACACGGTGCGGGAGTTGGAGTCCGGCTCCCCGGTGCACGTTTTCCACTCAGCGCTGGTCACGCTTTTAAACACGTCGGGATTGGTGTTTGCTGACAATCTATCCGGCAGGAAGCCTGACGCGTCTCTTACGGTGAACGACGTTATGCTCACTCGGGACTCGCTGCACCCGGTGGCGTACGGGCTGTTGCTAGCAAACAAGCTGGGTCTCAGGCCGTCCGACGTGAGGTGCGGGAACGCCGTTGTCACCACCGACCCGCTCGACGACCCGCACGCGCTCACATCAACAGGCAGCTCCGGTGCTTGTCCTTGGTCGAAACGTGGTCTTGTCGAGAGGGGTCACCAACTGGAAGCCGCGGCTCGGGCTCCCCTCGCACACCATTGTCTCGCAGCGCCGGCCGCGCGTCAACCTTCGCCAGCGGCGGAGGTCGGGAAACGTCAGCCTGAACATGCCCCGCACGGGTCGAGACCGCAGAAGGCTGCTCGTCGTACGTGACGCGGGCGCCGCTATCCGTGCCATCGGGTGTATCCTCGCTGGACATGAGGGACGAGTCCCCCTGTGACTCTGCATTCACCGGATCATCAGCCGCTGGGGAGACGAGCGGCACCTCGACAGCGGCGGTGTTTGCAGCATTGCGTGTTTTGTATCTATGCACCGTTCTGCCTTTCATAATAAACCTCGTTCTGGTATTATTACATTTCGTCTTGTGCTGTCTTGTTATGGCTGATGTGGCATTATTACGCTCGGGTACCTTTTTGTGTTTCTTGGACGTGGGTTCGCCGTCGGTGTACGGCTGGTTGTGATCGCCGGCGCGTTTATCACCTGCGCGAGGCGGAACTGGACAGGGTGAAGACTCGCGTTCGACACCCCTCGATTCCACCAAGAGCGCCGCGTTGGAGTCCAGAGAGAGCTCGCCCAGGTCTCTGTTGTGTATGGCGATGGCAATGCAGCGCTGCTTTGCGTACAGTTGAACCCTGCCCTTGATCATCCAGAGAGGTTCCAGACTTAATTCTGTCAAGTCTGCCAGCTGAACCCGTATCCACAGCGTACGTTGGTCGGCGAATGTGCACATGGCGCTTTCGAACATTACGCTGTTATCGCGCAGGGTTGTCGTGAACATGTTTATCTGCTGAACAGGAGCAGTTTTTAGCCCCGCGCTGCGTTTGTGTCTGTCGGTGGGCTCGTACTGCACGAAAAAATAATCGTCCTTTATCAACATCACTCCTATCAGATAATCTAACGTGATCACGTCTTCGTCCATTACCTCGAACCGTCTATGCATTCCGGCGGTGTGATCGTCCGTGGACGGTGGTGTTTTCGGACGAGTCGGCCGCGATGGATTGAAGGTGTAGGACATCATGGTCAGGATGTCAGTCCCTTGGCCAAGTATCGGAACGTGTTGTCTAGCTCAGCTGAGAAGTCTCGATCCGTTAGGAAATGTGGCAGGTTCACGGCTTCGAGGCTCTGTCCGATCTCACACATGCCTCTGACATCGCGGGGTCTGTAAATAGGGTTCCTCCAACCCAGCGCCGTGTCTACGATCCACCTAGTCCCGTTTTCAGGATGGACCACTTGCCAGGCCTTGACCCGATTGCCCTTAGCCGCGATTTCCCACAGCGCGTGTTTCCAGAATTCCGTGCCGTTGAACGACACCTTACAGCAAGGGCAGATCGCCGCGTCTTCTCCCGGGACGCCCGACTCGCGGCCGACGGCTTCCACCTCGGCCAACACCTCTGCGGGGATGGTGAATTCGGAAGACCTATGAGAGCCGGTCTGGGGGTCAGGGGTTTCGGTTGCCGTGGCAGTTTCGGGTATCGCTTTCAGATATCCAAACACTTGCCCCGTGCACAGGTACAGAAAATGCCAATCTCCCGCGAGCGCCTCAACCCTCGGCGCGCTCAAAGTGCACGTCGAGTCCGTAGCACCTCCGTCTCCTTGGCTCTCGAGCTCGCGTATGTAGTCCTCTATATATGCGAGGCGTCTGGCACACTTGTCAACAACGTCTTTCAATTCAGCCACTTGCGCCGTTATCTCGACTCTTGCTTTACTTGCCACGTCCGACCTGCCGACGGATACCAGTGTCTTTTCAAAGTGTTGATTGATGATCCCCCACACCCTCAATACGGCCTCAGGCAGACAGACGGTGTTGACAGCCATGTGCGCGCACACGTTTTACAACTCCGTAGAGCCGTACGGTCTCGCCACTTTGGACAGCCGAGCGTTTCGTATAGCGTCGGTCAGAGTTTGCGCTGTGTATCCCAAGCCTCCAAAATCCACGTCACATAGAGACGGGAATCCTTGAGGCACCCGTCTGCTGGGGTCACGCTCGATGCTAACTGCGACGGTGGCAATCAATTCCACTCTCGCAGCGTTTTTGCTTTCGGCCTTGAGGTACGCCTCATGTGCCGTTAACATGTTGTCGTGTAAGCGGCTGGGGTTGTCGAGTAGCCACGGCACGATGTGAATGAACTCTGGGTTTTTCAAGTGATAATTGGTCAGGACCTTGTCTTGGAAAGCAGACAGCTTGCTCCGATGACGCTTGAGGAACACGCGCTTGACATTGCCGCTGTATTCGTCCCAGTGTCGGGGGTGACTGCGATCTACCACGTCCAGGAAATGTAACTCCGTGAGATACACTAAGCACAGTTTCTCCTTTGCCGTCAACATCCCTCGTCGCTCTTGCGTGAGCTCGCAACACAGTCTATTTAGGTGGACGTGTATGTCTATCATTTTGGCTACCCTGTCTAAAGCGTGAGGCAGTTCCTCCGTCGCGTTTTTCACCCTCTGCGAATTTATCGACATCGAGGAAAAAAGTTGATGTCTATTCTTTTCGCCCGCAACGTTCACCGAGGAGAAGAAGAACGGCGTGTGGAAGTGTGTCTTCTTTTTCTTCATGCGTATCACCACCGTGAGAGGGTTGGCCACTCCGTATATGTAGCATGTCAGGTTCTCGTTGCTCACGGTGAAGGCTTTCGCCGAGGTGACACACGTGCCCTGCGTGAGCGATATGGTGTCGAACACGCATCGGAAATACGCCTGGAGCATGTGCTTTGCGTTAGACGTGTAGTTTGCACTGCGGCTCGGGTTGGACGAGAACTCTATCCTGGTGTTTTTGTATCCATGTTGGGAGGATAGCCTCTTCTTGTCCGAGACGAAGCGGAGCCTGCTGAGCCTCCTCGTCTTGGTGGTGTTAGACTGGAGTCGCGCGTACCGCGTGCGCGCCTCTGAAAACACCGTGGCGTTGAACTTTTGATTGCCCACAGTGTTCACGTGCAGTACGTGAAGAAGGACCCCGTTTGCTAGTTGCACCACACAACTCCCTGTCTTTTTCAACGTCGCATTATTCGATGTCGGTCCCCGGTCGTGTTGCGCAGCGCGCCGGTCCATTCCGCTGTGGTCCTCCGGTCGCACGATGTTTGTGCTGGGACTAGTGGCGGTATGGCTCGGGTTTGTGAAGCCAACGGCGAACGGTCTCGTTGCATTCCCAGTCAAAAAGCCACAGGGCTGCCAGCCAACAAAGTCTCGCACATCTGGTCTCGTAAAGCCGGCCACAGGCTGCTCGTCTCCTACTGCGATTGCCGCGGAAGCAGCGCCTCGGTTCCACGGGGCACGGCGCAGACCACCGTGTCGCGCCCCCCCTGCGATGTCGCTCATTACGTTTTGAGAAGGGATCGTGTCGCCCGTGCGCAAACAGTGCGGCTCGCAGCTCCGGTGGACACAAACTTGTAGAGTTTTGCTGCCTGGTGAAAAACTGTTCGATGTTGTACAGCAAAAGCTTTCGGTTGCCTGCGTACACCAACACCAAATGAGCCCACAGTAAGTCCACCGCCACTTTCGTGTCCGCTGACACGTCGGGTGACCTAGACACGCCGCCCCACTCTCTGGACGGCCGGGCTGACAGATTGTAGATCATATACTCCACGGCTTGGGTTTCGTAAGAGAGCGAAGAAGCCAGGGAGTATCGGGCCGCCTGTTCCAGTCGAGTCAATAGCGCTCGCGCCGCGGATTCTGCCTGGTCATGACAGTCAGCCAAGAAGCACAGCCTGCAATACAGCGGGAGCAGCTTGCCCGTGTACTTGACGCCGCAGGGGTTGTTTGTGTGCGCAATGCGGCAGAAGCGCCCGTGTTTATCTTCTTCGAAAGGCAAGTGTGAGCGTGCAACTGGCGACCACACCCGCGCGCCGCTCGTCAGCTCCCTGTGTTTTACCAGACATTCTATTAAGGCTTCGTCGTGAAAGCGAACCCCTCGTCCGGTGGCTTTTTCTAATTCGTCTATCAGATACACCATAAACAACTCGTAGTTCACGATGTCGACGTGCCCCACCGGGCGACTGACCGACCCGGAGAAGGGCGCCCCAGAACAATTTTTCATCGCCACGGCCATCAAGGCGTGCTACGGCACTCTACCCGACCTCGGGCGGTTTGATCAGTTCGAGTCTCGAGCTAAACGTGCTAAAAAAGACGACCCCTCCTCGCGTTCGCAGGCAGATCGATGCGAGAGCACAGGTGTCGACGCAGAGTACAGGCGGCTGTATTGTGAGCTCAGGGACAGCGCGCTCGCCGATGTGCAAGTCCTAGTGAGAGACCACGTGGAACGCGTTAGCACACTGGCGGCGTCTTACGACTTTATGAACATATACGGCATGTGCTCTTTCAACACGCCGGGGCAGGCCAGGGCGACTGCGAGCGATAGCCCCGTGTGCAAGTTTACGCGGGCCACGGCCGGTCAACAGCGGGGCGAGAACCTGCTGTCCGTCACCGGGATCATAAATCCGCTCGTTTCACCCAGAGTTCAGCACGGGGAGCTGAGCTTGAGCCCTTGTCAAGAAGCTGATTACCCTAGAACGGTGGAAGAATTTGTCCGAATAAACTCTAGAACAAAAATGCGATTGCCCAGGGTGTCGCACGCTAATCTCGGTAGTACGTTCAGTAGTCTGGAGGAGCAGTTTATCTTTACGGTCAGGGAAGACCTACACGGTTTGGGCTGCGCATATCGCAAGCTCGCGCTCATGGTAGAGACACTGTATCTCAACACGCTTCATTTTCTACACGGCTGAGATCGTGGTCTTTAGGCGGAGCCGAACAATGGCGCCCCGACCGGCGCAGGGCGCCCCGACCGGCGTGCAACCAGGGCGCCCCGACCGGCGTGCAATCAGGGCGCCCCGACCGGCGTGCAACTAAAGCGTCCCCCCCCCCCCCGACCGGCGTGCAAGGCGGGAATGTCATTGTGTGCACACCAAGACGCTCGCAGCGTGTTTTTTACACTGATACCACTTCACGAAGCGTCTGTCTTGGAGGTGTGCGCTCGGATATGGACGATTTACTTTCTATTGATCCGGAGCGACCGTACACGGTCAATTGTGCCATTCAAGTGCTCGGACTGCCTGGCACCCTCTCCGGTGACCGCAGCGCCTTCACGTTATGGAACAGGTCCAAAGCGATGTTGACCTTGGCAGCGTGCTACCCGAGGCTGATATGTGCCAAGAACGAATTTGATAAGGGCATTCTAGACATGCTGGTGAAAATCGACGCGTGTACGGACCTGAGACGCGCGTGTACGTATCTGATGATGTTCATCAATCCCAACAACATGCTGGATGTCGCATCCGAGGCCTACCTCACGTACGAATCCCAGAGTCCCGTCCCGCGAATCACTGTGTGCAAAGATCTTATCAGCTACAAGGACGAACTCAAAGAGGTGTACCGGCTGTGTCGAACCTTCTACTTCGAGAAGCGCAATGAAGAGAGCATCGCCGCCGCACGCGCTATCGCCGCGATGAACGGCACGTACCCTTACACGAAATTCTCACTGCTGTCGGCGATAGTCCGTGCCATGATGGCAACCGCACATCGTATCGCTCTGTTCGACTTGCTCAAGGATATTTTCATCAAAGTTCTTGGGCGATGGGACGGCCGCACACGTAGATTGGAAACTTGTGCGGCAGTGGTTGTGCAAGCTTGCGGCGAAGTGAAGGCTCACCTGAGGGTGAAACTCGTCGCATCTCTGATGAGGGAGCTGTGGGTGGCCTCGATTGGATCGGACGACCATTATCGCAACGACGAAAATCTACTGACTCTGATCCCGGACCTGAGCTCTGTGAACGTGTATTACACGCACGACATAACTCTGGTGTACAACATCAAGCGCCGGTGCGTGGGCGTCGCTGATTATGATGACCATAACGAACGCTCGATCATGCTGTCATACGCGGTCATGCAGTCC
>NW_005189319.1:0-2041 GCF_000239375.1 Pundamilia nyererei
TATACGTTACATAGGTCAACAAACGAAAACAGAAACACAAGTTCAATTTATTGTTTCTCTTACAATTTTCTGAAGCTCATCATTTACTCCTGTCATTTATATTTTCTGAGTTCTCTATTCTTGCAGCAAATCCATCTTCTTGTCTAAGTAAGCTCTGTTTTTTTTGACCACGTGAAATGCAATGTCAACTATTTTCTGCAATGGAGGAAAATTATATGATGATATCATTGCTTGTTCCAATTGAGGAATAAGTTCCTTCATTTTTTCATTGTATTGTTTTGAGAGGGTTGTCATTTTGTACTTGGATTCTTCCTAAAGGAGAAAAATGAAACTTTTCACATATAGTATTTCTACTCATATTATAGACTTTCTGAGAATAAACTGGAGACCAACTGAACCACCTTCAGTCTCTCTTCCTGTTCTATCGCTGTTTGAAGGGTTTCCTTGAATATTTCCTGAAAGGAAAGGAACAGAACATAGTGAGTGTGTTACAGAATACAAACAGTAGCATATAAAAATCCAACAGGATGGTAATATTTATGTTACAATACATATTTTTTAAATATTAAGAAATTAGTCCATTTTAATTTACCAGATTTTCCTTGTTATCCAGTGAACTTGCGAGATCAAATATTTTTGTGATTGCAGCTGTTCAATACACGCCATCTTCCTATTGGAAAAAAATAGTACAATTAAACTTACTACACAATACTGAGTAGTGTAGTAAGTACAGGGAAACACTATACTTGTATAACTTTTGTACAATCTGACATTACTGTGTTGGTGTCATTGCTACATATATGTGTCCAGGACCAACATTGCAACTGACCAATGGCATTGTCTGAGCATTCAGTTAACAGTAGCCAAGAAGGTAATGCTAAGGGTAAAGGTAGGTAAAAATAAAAATGATCACAAGCAAATCCCACAAATAACCAGTGATGGGAATAATGGTGTTACAAGTAACGGCGTTACTAACAGCGTTACTTTTTTCAGTAACGAGTAATCTAATTACTATTCCTATCGTTACAATGCCGTTACAGTTACTAACAAGAAAACGCGGTCCGTTACTATTTTTCAACAAACAGACGGTTGAAGCTGTGTTCAGCTTACCGCATCTTATATCAGTTGCACGGAAGTAGCTGTAAGTAATCTGGACGCTACAGCTTTAAGCAGCTGCGCGTGCTCCCGCGGACAGTAAACACGATCACTGTCTAACACAGCACCTTGAGCTAAGGGGGCAAAACAATGGCATGAGCGCTGCTGTTTGACTGAGGAAGAATAAAGTAGTCGTGGTAAGCCAGTCTAACGACCACTTAAAGACGAAGCAACAAGTTGATATATACCAGTTTTTTAATTGTGTTGCTAGGCCGCGTAAAACCAGAGCCATGATAAACAATATATACGGTGTTTTTTCCTCAATAGTTTCCTCACTTTTACTGTCTAAGAACAGCGCTAGCAAGCACTCTCTGCTTATGAGCAAAAACAAACAAACAAACAAACAAACAAAAACAGGGCAGGTTTTAGGAGTGACGGCGAGAGAGAGAGAGACAACAGAAAAAGAGAGAGCGAGTTTTGAGATGTAAGAGATTTGTGACGTTTCGTGTGTTTGGAGTGTGTAGTTAGTGTGTATTGTTGTGGATAGTTTTGTGTTGTGTGTCAGGACAATGAGGCGACTGCTGTCTCCAGGTAGAATCAGGAGTGATACACCTGCTGCTGTCAGACCTGCAGGTATCAGGCTGTGATGTTCTCCTTTATAGTAGACAGAAATATTTGGAGTGGCACAAATAATTTGTGTGGCATCTTATTGAAGGCAGAACAGCTGATGGTTCGGTAAATAGTTTGAAATGGTTACTTTAAAAAAAAGGGTAAAAGGTAAACGGATGCAAATGACTTTGTTGTTTGCAAAACTTGTGCATACGACTTTAAAAATGACAATTTATATTTGCATTTAAAGTTATGAAATATGATTCATTAAACATGTTTGTGGTTGTTACAGTAAAAAAAATGTAACCTTTTCTACTCAGATTTTATGTTTTTTTGT
>NW_005189319.1:2578-4930 GCF_000239375.1 Pundamilia nyererei
TTATCCGTTTATTGTTAAAACTGTTATCACTGATTAGTTTTGCTCAGGACGGTGTCAAAATGTTCGCTCAGTGTGAGATAAGCAGATATCAGCCTTTAACACACCCTTTTGGCACATTGACTACTTTGTCATACCTGCCAGTATAACAGCCACCCCTTACGGTTTTTCAAGCTTTGTTTGATCATGTACTCACATCACTCACATTAACTGTCAAAACCACTTTGTTTGTTTTTTTTTAACCTGAACAACAGTTTCATTTTCCTATCAATGCAATCTCAAAGAACATCATAGTTCCATCTATGTACGGTAGTACACATAGGGGAATAAGCACTTAGTTGAAGCTGAGAAATGTGAGTTTCAAAGTGTACCTGAACGCCTACACTACATCAAAAAACCCACCATTTAAAGTTATATAGTTTGATTTAACTATGACGAAATATGTTGAATTTTGGATAAACATTGTTTACATTTCACAAATTCTGTAAAGTTTGAACAAAGTGTATCTGTGCATTCACTAAAACTTAACAGCACATCAACAGACTTAGTACCACTCGCTTCAAGAGTAAATCAGATATTAGGTTGCAAAACTATTTCTGTGACTACCAAGCACACTTAAAACAACTAACACTCAAAGAGCACACACACACACACACACACACACACACACACACACACACACACACACACACATATATATATTCCATCTGAAATATATTGATCTATCTCAATACAAATGACATTGCAAAAATGTAAAAGTCAACAAACGTAAATTAATGATGGCCTTATGGCCAATAATTAATAAATGCATTCAATATCTTGCCCCTTAATGGAAAATGATACTGGTCCTACCAAATATGTGAAGAGCTGCTGTGTTGTACAGGTGATGAATCAAACCAAAATGAGATGTACATGCTGCAAATGCTTTATGTACTTTTGTATACTCTGGCCTTTTTGCTTTCATTTCTAGTGACTGTCAGGTCCACTTCATGGGGACCATCAGTACACTATGAAAAAGCTCCAACAACTTTCTACTTCAAACTCTTCCTGTCTTCACCTTTGTTACAAAATTAACAGGGCACATTTTATAAGATTTTAGCATAGCACATTAATTAAAAATGAATTATGAATCATATTAAACTATGATAGCTAACTGTTAGGAAATAAAAATGTTTGCTAATTGTCAGTAAAATCATATTTATTTATCAGCAGTAACTACAAAAAGCAGGTCATAAACTTACTGTTTAGTGTTTATTGAGTTTATTGTTTGTCTCTTCAGGAGTTGGACTCTGCTGCTGTCTCTGCTGTCTTGCTTTGAGTTTTGTCTCCCCCTTGTGAATATGCTGACTATTTACATCTGTGTCCTATTCTCAAAGCTATGTCCACTAGTGATGGTAAATTCGATTCTTTTGACTGAATCGAGTTTCAATGAGTCACTCATCAAAGTGAATTGGGTTTTTTGAGTCAGTTGCCCGGAGAGTGCAAAAAAATGTACATTTTCACTCAAACTTAATTTGTTTCTCTTTTCATGTATATCCTACTGCTAAGATGAGTGATGCTTGACCTGGTGTGTTGCCTGAGCCAAAACTGCAATTAATACTAACTTTGAAAACTGTGATTATGATGGTGCCAGTTTGTCAATAATACTAGCCATACCCCTCAATGGAGAATTTCTCCATCAGCTGAATACACCACCACAGGCGAATTGCTGGCATGTCCTCCTTAAGAAAAATATAATATAACGTTTATCAAGGTTGGAGACTGGCACAGGTATTTTGGTGGTACTTTATGAAAAAGCTTACCTCTGTGAAAGATAGTGGGGATGAGGTGCAGATGCAGAGAGCATACTGTAAAGTAAAAGAAACCTTTAACATGTTTAAATGTTATATTGAAGTAATGGCAGGAAAAGGAAAATTCTCACCATCAGCATAAAGATGCCACAGCAATTTCCATTGAACTGCTGAGGAAAGAACTGTAAAAAGAAAAATGTGTCCTTAAATGAAGAGAGCTGACATGCACCTGCTAGTTTTTTTTTTTATTGAATTATTATGTACCTGATGAGCTTTCAAACTTTTGCATTGAAAACATACCTCAAGGTCTCTTCCTGTTTTCTCCATCCAGGATCCAGAGTCAATAAAGGCTGCTACTCTCCTGGCATTGTAGAGAATACACATAACACAAAATCAAATGTTTGCCATTAACAATTAAATTCATGAAGTAGGGATGCAACAATACGTTTTTCAAACCGATACGATACAGATCCTTGGATCTGAGTATTTACCGATACCAAGTACCACTGCTGATACTTCTACCACACAAAAATGGAATAAATTTGAAGGCAGGTTTTATTTTTTT
>NW_005189319.1:5781-7767 GCF_000239375.1 Pundamilia nyererei
ACCAGTACAACAGATTACATGTCTTTGTGCAGCTTCTCCCTCAATCTTTAGACAAGCATTCCCAATCTGAAAGAAACAGCAAAAAGCAATAGAATACGGTTTCAGTTACTATTCTTAAAATCTTGCATTACGTGATATTTTCTAAAGTGATATTAGCTAAAGTAACAAGATATACTTACACTAGATTCCATGGATTGTTCCAAACCCAGGCTCCAGAAGTCTTCCCGAGTCAGGCAGATATTGTCTTCCTTCACTAGGAGTTCTCCTGGAGATCAGTTTTGGTCCAAAACATATTCGAGCTAAATGAAAAGAGCACATCATGTGAATTTGCTTCAAAATATTATAGAAAATAATAAAGAAAAAGAATGAAAGGGTAAATACTAAATAAGGCTGGAATTACTCTTATGCTTCAGCAATTCTAAAACCATCAACGACTTTGACTTAGATTTAACGTGACTGCACAGAAATGCGCCTTACCAGACTGGACTGAAGAGGTTCCAAGTCTTTCTGCCACTTTGCTCCGGGACTGGCATACTGATGATCAATCTGCCATTCAGGAGTCCCATATGAGTGGTCCAGGAGAAACTTCCTCTCAGTTGGTGGATCTGATAATATGCAAATATGTGGCATGACATACAAACTTTAATCCATTTTTAACATTAAATCAAAATGTAATTGCGACTACTTATTGCATGTCATACTCTTACTTTTTGATCTGTGCTAGTTCCTAAGCCTGGACACGTTTACCTTCTGGCAAGTTGCTCCCTTCACAATAGTGGCCACCCCCTTTGGCATGATGCTGGCCACAGTGTACGGTCCTTGGTGTTGGCTCAATAATGCATCTCCAGTGCGTCCTCTCTTTGGATCACCTGACAAAAGAACATCATCACCTGCTTGAACAACACGCTGTCTTACCTGCTTCCTTTTCCGTGTTCCAAAGGTCTTCTTCTGGGTGTCCTGTGCCCTCTCAATGTTGCGAAGAACCTACAAAAAAATTACACAAAAATCAGAGTGAAAAAAAAAAAAATTATTCACCAAGTGGAAGAGCAGGAAATAGGGACTGTGGCGGGTGGAGTGCTGATCACACAAAATCTCTCCATTATTTCACTTTCCCTTGCACTTTTTTTTAAAATTTAAGTTTAAAAACACATTCTTAAAACGATGCAACACTGTAAAGTATCTTAAAAGGAATACAATATGTCAAAACAGGAATACCTGCTTTGCAGTGTTGATGCCATACACCACAGCAGCAAGGTGTACGTCCCAGTCATCATGGTTCTGGTTAACGTACTTTCTGAGAGCGCGCTTAATGTTCTGGTTGGTCCTCTCATCCTTTAAGTTTTATTGTAGATAAATAAATAAGCATGACTGATTTCACATGAGTGACTCAAGGTTAGTTATCCAAATGCTTACCTGCCCGTTGGTCTGGGGGTGATACGCACTGGAGAAAGCATGTTTAATATTCAGCGTGCTGAAAATGCTCTTGTTAAGCTGCAGTGACATGAGCAAACTTGGCCTAAATACATCATATCATATCATATCAAGGCATGAATAACACTTTCACAAGTTTTACCTGGTTCACAAACTCCTTTCCTTGGTCAGTGATGATTTTCCTGACCATGCCAAACGTGTATAACTTAGAGGTCATGATTGCAGAGACCTCAGCTGCAGTCTTGGACTTAAGAGGTTCTGCAATCACCCAATTAGTAAACAGATCGGTCATTGTCAGGACATGTCGGTTCCCTAGACGTGTTTCCGGGAGTGGTCCATGTAATCCATGCCCAGCACCTCCCAAGGTTCTTTTACCTGCAGGTCACAGAACTTATCAAATTAAAATTTAAAGCTACCCCGCAGCACAAAAGCTTATTAGCATGAAAATGAAATTGGTGAACAGGCCTTAAGATGTACCTTGATGGGATGTAATGCTGGTGCCACAGTCTTGATTGGGTCATTCATCGGGCAGCGATGACATCATCTGACCTGAAA
>NW_005189320.1:0-7766 GCF_000239375.1 Pundamilia nyererei
AAATGGACCAGTGCCTGTGACATGCAAGAAGTAAAGCTGTTACTGGAGAATCATCCTTAACAAGAAAATCATCAGTGGAACAAAAAGAAAACAGACAGAAGCAAATCCTTCATCTTTATCTGCTGTGATGATCAATATCTGAGCTACACAAACATAACAGCCACACAAGTAGGATGTTTGGGTGCTTTTTATTTAAAAACTGCGATACACATTTTTCATGTCATGAATTAGATCTTTTCTATTAATTCAGTAGTCAAAACATAATAATGATTAAACATATGGTAAAATATAATCAGCATTTTGATTGTAGCATTGCAATTAAGTATGTATAAGTAGTATAGTAGCATAGTATAAGTATGTCATTTGCATTATCAGCTTTAACAGCACCAACATAATTCTGAAAGTCACCATTTTTATTGCTTGGAATCTTTTTAAAGTCATGTTTACAAATACAGACAAACTCTCCACAAACAAACTTACTCAACAAAAAAAACAACAACAAAGTAAGGCAAAAATAAAAAGAGAATCTGATCAAGAATGTGTTCAAGTTAAAATACAATCACAGCAGTTTAACAGCTTTGAGCGGCTTCTGGCTCATACAAATAGAGCAGCTGAGCTGTAAGAACGAAAAGCAGCTGATTTTGTCTCCACCTTTTAAAGCTTTTTAAATTATGTACAGTCTGGTTCTCTTGGATGAAGACTCATAAGCTGCCTTTGAGTGTTACAGGTTCACGTTCTGCTGATTTTAAGGCACTGTGTGGTGAATCCACAGCCCAAAGTCTCTCATGGTTTACTGTTTTCTGTCTGTGGTTTGAGTCCCTGAGCTTTTGGAGTTTAACACTGGGAGATGATCACAAACCAGGTGAGACCCACAGTAGTTCACTGTGAGAGTGTCCATTGCTGCTTTACTGACTGACCCCAACCGGTCGCAGCAGATGGCCCCGCCCCTCCCTCAGCCTGGTTCTGCTGGAGGTTTCTTCCTGTTAAAAGAGAGTTTTTCCTTCCCACTGTCGACAAAGTGCTTGCTCATAGGGGGTCATATTGTAGGATCTACTGTACAATATAAAGTGCCTTGAGGCGACTGTTGTTGTGATTTGGCGCTATATAAATAAAATTGAATTGAATTGCATGTTAAGCCCATCACCCACCCACTGACCTGCCCCTGGTGCTGATGGGACACAGCATTAGTGATCATACAGCAGGACGATAAGATGGTCAGCTTGACAAATTAGATAAATATGCCTAAAACTACCTGCTGTAAAAAAAAAGAACTGCAGCCAATCCAGAGCATTATGATGATTAAACCAAACGATTCATCCATAAAATACTTAGAATTTTACACCTCACACATACTGTATGTCAAAATTAATGCTGAATATGAAATCCATCATTATTCTCACCTCTCTGCCATCTTCTAATGTACTTTATAACTACAAACAGAACTGCAGTACTCAGAGCTCCACCACAAAATGCTGCTACAACCACAGCCACTCCACAGCAGGACTTCAGGTCAGCTGTTTTCTCTGAAACACGTTAAACAAAAAGTTAATACAGCACAGAACAGTAGACAGAACTACTGTTAAACAGCGTCTATTTAAAACCTGAAAATTCCACCAAGAATGAGAACAGAAGAAGAAATCTTACCACAGTGAGGCACGTAGATCTCATCATCAGTCACATGGCTGATCTCCTGCTGTGTGGCTACACAGCGGAAGACGTTGGTGTCTGTCTTGGTCACAGCAATGAGGAGGGTGACGTAGTAGCGGTCTCCTCTGTACGACACCTGCGGCTCCTCAGCGGGAAGGATGTTTCCATCGCTGTCCTTCCACTCCACCAAAGGCTTTGGAAAAGCACCTGGAACCTCACACTTCAGCAGCGCCCCGTCCTCCGTGATGTTCAGGATCCCAACAAAAGGCTTTGGAGCTGCACCTGTGAGCACAGCATGAAGCTACAGCTGCAGCACAAGGTCACGGAGACTAATATACTGTTATATTATATACTCTGTAATGTTATTGTTATTGAAAATGACATTTTCCTTAAATTAATCACCATAAAAAACTATCCAAAGTAAATTAAACAACAGTACTACAGTACAGGGAGTGCAGAATTATTAGGCAAGTTGTATTTTTGAGGAATAATTTTATTATTGAACAACAACCATGTTCTCAATGAACCCAAAACACTCATTAATATCAAAGCTGAATGTTTTTGGAAGTAGTTTTCAGTTTTAGCTATTTTATCTGTGTGTGCAGGTGACTATTACTGTGCATAATTATTAGGCAACTTAACAAAAAACAAATATATACCCATTTCAATTATTTATTTTTACCAGTGAAACCAATATAACATCTTCACATTCACAAATATACATTTCTGACATTCAAAAACAAAACAAAAACAAATCAGCGACCAATATAGCCACCTTTCTTTGCAAGGACACTCAAAAGCCTGCCATCCATGGATTCTGTCAGTGTTTTGATCTGTTCACCATCAACATTGCGTGCAGCAGCAACCACAGCCTCCCAGACACTGTTCAGAGAGATGTACTGTTTTCCCTCCTTGTAAATCTCACATTTGATGATGGACCACAGGTTCTCAATGGGGTTCAGATCAGGTGAACAAGGAGGCCATGTCATTAGTTTTTCTTCTTTTATACCCTTTCTTGCCAGCCACGCTGTGGAGTACTTGGACGCGTGTGATGGAGCATTGTCCTGCATGAAAATCATGTTTGTCTTGAAGGATGCAGACTTCTTCCTGTACCACTGCTTGAAGAAGGTGTCTTCCAGAAACTGGCAGTAGGACTGGGAGTTGAGCTTGACTCCATCCTCAACCCGAAAAGGCCCCACAAGCTCATCTTTGATGATACCAGCCCAAACCAGTACTCCACCTCCACCTTGCTGGCGTCTGAGTCGGACTGGAGCTCTTTGCCCTTTACCAATCCAGCCACGGGCCCATCCATCTGGCCCATCAAGACTCACTCTCATTTCATCAGTCCATAAAACCTTAGAAAAACCAGTCTTGAGATATTTCTTGGCCCAGTCTTGACGTTTCAGCTTGTGTGTCTTGTTCAGTGGTGGTCGTCTTTCAGCCTTTCTTACCTTGGCCATGTCTCTGAGTATTGCACACCTTGTGCTTTTGGGCACTCCAGTGATGTTGCAGCTCTGAAATATGGCCAAACTGGTGGCAAGTGGCATCTTGGCAGCTGCACGCTTGACTTTTCTCAGTTCATGGGCAGTTATTTTGCGCCTTGGTTTTTCCACACGCTTCTTGCGACCCTGTTGACTATTTTGAATGAAACGCTTGATTGTTCGATGATCACGCTTCAGAAGCTTTGCAATTTTGAGACTGCTGCATCCCTCTGCAAGATATCTCACTATTTTTGACTTTTCTGAGCCTGTCAAGTCCTTCTTTTGACCCATTTTGCCAAAGGAAAGGACGTTGCCTAATAATTATGCACACCTGATATAGGGTGTTGATGTCATTAGACCACACCCCTTCTCATTACAGAGATGCACATCACCTAATATGCTTAATTGGTAGTAGGCTTTCAAGCCTGTACAGCTTGGAGTAAGACAACATGCATGAAGAGGATGATGTGGACAAAATACTCATTTGCCTAATAATTCTGCACTCCCTGTATACTGCAGTTACAGTACTGTTACAGGTGAGTGTTATCACATGACCGTAACCCACAGTGTCTCAGACTAAAGACAGATCTGGAGAAATCAACAGGCTGACGATGTCACTGATGTTTACATCTGCACTGTGTGCTACAACTCTGCACCCAGAGGCTGTGCACCATTCACTCATTTACACACAGAACTCTGAATAAAGCTTCAAATTCATGTGTCACAGAGAGACAAGGCCACACAACAACCTGTTCAGATTCTTCATGTTGCTGCTAACTGTGAGCTGTTCTGATTTGCAGATCTCACAAATCCATATTTCATTCCCAGCAGAACCCAGATTTGATCATTTTGAATTTGATGGCAGTTCCAGAAAATCTGAAGAAATCTCTGTGGGCAAGGGACTTCAATATTGTCCAGTCACAGGCCTCTTATACTGTACTTCCCCAAGATCATGCTAAACTGCACACTGGATCTATTAAAAGAAACATGGCTTCATAGTGGCAGAGTCTGAATACTGAACTTGGCAACATGCGGTGCAGATGTTTCACCATCATGCCTGTCACAAAGTCCAGCACATGCTCTCCTCAGCTCCCAGATGTTTATGGACCGCTGTTAAAAGAAGAGAGAATGCTGCACAAGGTGAACCTGACGCTGTACTTCCATTTTGGAGACATGTTGCTGCCATCAAATTAAAAAAGACCCCTTTTTCTTTTCCTAAAATATAATTTTTTTTGTCAGTTTAAACATCTGATATATTTTCTATGTTCTATTCTGAATGAAATATCATTTAATGAGACCTGAAAGTCGTGGTATTTTATTTTTATTCACATTTTACACACATTGGGGTTATAGATCAAAAACAGGGTTCAACACTGTTTCTCCTGATCTGTGCTTAAATGCAGAGCATCACAGACTCTGATTTACTGAACTGTTTATGCTGTTCAGTATCAACACTTCTCAAATGATGCTCAGGCCTGCAGAGCTGCAGCACACGTCGCAGATATTAATGACATCATCACTCACCTGTGACGTCACCTGATCGGTCCTTAAAGACACGTTCTGAAAGGCAACAACAACACGTTTTCACTCTGCATCATCAGCTTATCTCCTGCTGTTTGCTTCATAGTTACATCTGTACAATCTAACAGTGAGAGCCACCTCAGCATAAATGCAGAACTCTGTTATTACATTATTGGAGTGAGTAAAGCAGCGATCTTAGTTGTGTTTTCAGGATGTTTTCAAAAATGAAAAACTCACCAACGATGAGTTTAATGTTGAAACTTTGTTGCTTTGGCTGAAGATGTGGAAAAATGCAGGAGTATTCTCCACTGTCGACCAGCTTGGTGTTTCTGATGACGATGGAGGCGTTACCAAGCTTCAACTCTTCTGAGAAATGTGAGACCCGACCTTTGAACTGCTCATCTTGTCCCGGACGTCCGTTATTGTATTCGTCGCGAGCAGAGTACAGGAACACCTCCTTCTGACCATCTTTCTTCCAGTCAAAGACCTCAAGTTGAAGGCTCAGCTTGGTGCTGAGGGAGCAGGGTAAGATGGCATCTCTTCCTTCTGGGACCAAAACTGTGACAACTCCCCGCCCTGAAGGATGAAGCATATTTTAATTCTTATGTTTCAATAAGTCAAAAGTCCTAAAACACATGTACGTAACCTCCAATGTCTAAAAGACGTTTTTCAAAAGTAAAAAAGTAGATCCAAGTTAATCCCAGTTTTTTAACATAAAACAATATTTAAAAAAACGATTCAATTTGTCATCACAAAGTGAGAGTTAGTCCTTAAAAAGATGCTTTTTGCGTTTTTCAGTTTGATGTAATTTCACTTTTTTTTTCTCAGTCACCTGGTTACCCAGCATGCCTCAGTGGTATAAATTTGCAATATGACATTTGTGTCTGTGGTTCTCCCTCATTCAGGACACAGCAGACTTGAGTGCAGAGGGCTTGTTTGTTTGTTTGTTTGTGTGTGTGTGTGTGTGTTTGTTTGTTTGTTTCCGCTGGCCAAGGGACGCGTTTAATCCTTCCTCTGACAGAAAGTATTTTTCTATAGTGGAAATACACAGGACTGATACAGTAAACTTATTAATTCACAGTTAAATTGTCCAGTTGTAAATACTTTTGTTATTACTACTACCAATACTACAACAACTAATAATAATAATAATAATAATAATAATAATAATAATAATGATAATAATAAAAGTAAGAAGAACCACTGTCCTCTCTTTTCTCCCTAAAACACTAAAGAGAGCTGAGAAACGTTGGAAACTATAAAATCAAACATATTTAAAGTGGTGGTTGATTAGCTGTTATAGTTTGTTCTTACCTATGCTGCCTTTTCTGACGTACAGTTTTCATTGTGGTTGAAAAGAAATGTTAAACTGTGAATTTAAGTAGTACAGACTTTACTTCGTTTTGGTCCACAGAAGTACCACCACCCGTAGGTTGGAAAGGCAAAAACTTCCTCTTTCACTCCAGAAAGAGAGAAAGAGTATCCAATAATCTGAGTAATCCAGTATGTATCTTTTATATTCTGGATTTATAAATTTTAAAATTACACATTTGTAACATAGATTAACAGCACTGTATAAATTTAGCTGAAAATAAAATTTATGATTTTTATTTTGGCCAGCACAGGTGTCACTTTTGGCTTCCAACCAAATCGTCTGAGATTTTCCCTGGTGCGGAACATCTTGTATTTTTTAATAATACTTTGTACTGTAGCCACTGGAACTTGAAAACATTTAGATATGGCCTTGTAGCCCTTTCTTGACTTGTGAGCAGCCACAATGCACAGCTGCAGGTCCTCAGTGAGAGCTGAGAAATGTTTTTTTCCACAATAATACGTCTTGTACATTGTCTTATTTTCTTTCGGCAGACACCTATGTCCTTTCCAGTCAAAACAAAACTTGCTGGTTGAATAAAAGTAACTTTAACTAAAAATTTGCCATGGGTATGAGTAATTATGGGCTTGACTGTTGTGTGTTTAATCATGATGTTTGAAGTACAGAGTTTCTTCAGTTCTGGTCAAGAGAAATAGGAGAAATAGCGCCCCCAATAGGTGACTGCTTGTGGGAAGTGCTTTGCATCCGGCGTGTGTGTGAGATGAACTCACACACGTCGGAAAGAAGACTCAATGCAAAAATCCGACCCAATAGGCTTATTATGTTATGTACTTATGTGCTCTCTTGGAAATTAGATTTTTATTCTCAATTAGTTTTTTACCTAGATAAATAAAGGACTAATAAAACAAACAAACAAAAACTGTCTTTTGAGTAATCCAGATACCACATTTTCCTCTACGATCTTTTATATTCTGAATTAAAATGACACATTTAAAACATTCAAATTTACACCACTGTATAAATTTTGCCGAAAATTGTATCCGTGTTTTTTATTTTAAATTTCTCCGATCGCTAAATGAATGCAGTTACTAAGCATGAGTCTTCTTACCGTTTTCATGTCCTTTCGCAGACGCAGTTACAAGAACAAGGCAGAAATACAGAAACTCCTGAATGTCCATCGTTTTAACAAGTCCGTACAGTAAGATGCGCACACAAACTGGCGACTCGCTCGGCAGCTTGCGCTCTCTCTTTCTAACTCTCTGATTGGACAGTTTCAGCAGCTGTCATTAACTCTGACTGCAGTCAGATGTCTCTCTCAAGCCAGCTGTTACTTTCTGAGTCTGTGAGTCCGCCAGGGTCCGCTCGGGTCGGAGTGGCGACAATTTCGTCATTAAGCATTAAGTCTCAAACTTAAGAGAGCATCAACCTTTGTTCTCTCTCAGTACAGATTGAGTGCGACAGTTCTGCAGTCGGGCAAAGATGTTTGGAAGAGTGAGACCTCTTTCTTTTAATATCACTATCTGCACGCCAAACTCCGAGAGCAAATTCTCTGCACTCCAAGGCGGTGTTGGGTGTGTGTGTGTGGGTGACACACGCGCGCGCACACACAAAACTTGTTGGTATGTTTGAAGTTTGATGTCACGGGGTGGGCGTGGAAAGGATATTAGTTTCATTTTCGATGCGCTCTGAGCTCATAGCAAATTAGAACATACATCCTACTGAGTGATTTTGCAGAACTACCTTCTATTTATAGAGTTGCTAATTATTTGGCATTATTGCAGCAA
>NW_005189321.1:0-4505 GCF_000239375.1 Pundamilia nyererei
CTAAAGTAAAAGGTCTCCTAATGGTTTGTTTCACAGCCATGGGGATATTAGATGTATTTCTCCATTCCCTCAGTTCTGCCTTCTTGTTAGGGGCACTGACAGTCATCCTCCTTGTCTATTTCATCGTCACTCCAAGCTTCAATTCTCAAAAAAAACAAAAGGGTCCTCCAGGACCCAGACCACTACCTGTGCTGGGGAACCTGCTACAGTTGGACCTGAAAGGACCTTACAAAGCATTGCTGGAGGTGAGAAAGTAATTGAACTATGCTGCAGATACAGTTCTCCAGGCAGCTTTTAGCTTTGGTTTCTTTGATGTGTGTGAAAATATGATCATATTCTGTTTTTCTTAGTCATCCAAGAAATATAGATCAGTCTTCATGGTCTATCTGGGTCCAAACAAAGTGGTGATTCTGGCAGGATACAGGACGGTGAAGGAGGCACTTGTTGACTATGATGAAGAGTTTGGAGACAGAAGCCCAACGAACATTGCACATGAATTTAACAAAGGGCATGGTAATATTAATGCTATTCTGAAAATCTTTTAGCTTTTTTTCTATTTTGGTACTGTCAAACTAAAATATGACCACTCTCAGGAGTTCTGTGGTCCAATGGTGACTCATGGAGAGAAATGAGACGCTTTGCATTGACTAAACTGAGAGACTTTGGAATGGGCAAGAGAGCATGTGAGGACAAAATAATTGAGGAATGTCAACATCTCATTGAAGTATTTAAGAAATTTAAAGGTAAAAAATTATCACATTTGTTTGAACTGAATTGAATTAATGGTCCAATTACTTATACTGACTGTATGTGTTTGTTTTGCTACAGGAGAAGCGTTTGATACAACCCAATCAATTAACTGTGCAGTCTCTAATATTATCTGCTCCATCGTCTATGGCAGCAGATTTGAATATAATGATCCAGAGTTTACATCTTTGGTAGATCGAACAAACAGATTTGTCAGACTCGGTGGAAGTCCCTCAATACAGGTATTGATTCCTACTTTTTGAAGTGTATAGACTCATTTGGAGTTTTGTTTTTTCAAGGTACAAAAATCAGTAACTCTTGCAAATGATTTATTTACTAAATATATGGCGCTTGACAGATGTACGACATGTTTCCGGCGCTATTCAAGAGGATTGCTGACACAAGTAAATTCTTCAAATTGGCTCCTGCCAGTGTGAAACAAAACCAAGCCATCTTCAGTCGTTTAAAGGAGACTTTGAATCCACAGATGTGCAGAGGCTTTGTGGATGCCTTTTTGGTCCGCAAGCAAAATCTCGAGGTTGGAATCTGGCTGCTTGTCCTGAAAAGAGGTCCTTAAGTCCTTGTGTTGCTTTTTCTTTTAGTAAACCTTTAGCTTAAAATCGCTTCATGAGAGACATCTGCTCCCTCGCAGTCCATGAAAAAAGTCTTCTGTACTCTCGTAAAAGGTATTCTCACGAGACACTAGCTCTTACACTTTACACATGTACATTTCAAATAAAGACATTTCAACATAAACTATATATACATTAATGAAATTATGTAGCTTATTATAAATCAGTCATCTATGTCATGAAATCTACACAGAACATTTTAACAGCATTTACAATGCTTCTTTTTCTACTGTCCAACCCCCATCCAATTTTGGGATTAGGATGATTTGAGTGACTTTGCTGTTAAATGTCTATGTGCAGGAATCTGGGATTACCAACAGTCACTTCCATGATGATAATCTTCTGATAACAGTCATGAATCTGTTTGCTGCCGGCACTGAGACAACATCAACTACACTGAGATGGGGACTTCTGCTAATGGCCAAATATCCAAAGATACAGGGTGAGGAGCTCAAATAATCCACAACTTGAAGACACTTTTACTGGAAATCAAATGACACATGTCACAAGAGCAATATCACAATAATCGTACATTTATTGAGTATGGTGGAGTGTTACTGTTACTCTAATAGGGATCAAATGTGTCCACTACTCTTGTTCATACTCTAGATGAGGTTCAGGAGCTGAGGAGGGTCATAGGAGACCGACAGATGCAGGTTGCTGACAGGAAAAACCTTCCCTTCACTGACGCCGTCATCCATGAGACACAGAGACTGAGCAGCATCGCCCCCACTGCACTTCCTCACAAAACCACCCGAGACATCACTTTTCAGGGTCACTTTATCGAGAAGGTTAGACTGATTGCTATCTATTCAAAGCTGCCTGGCACTGAGCCAGTAAGTTTTGAAATAATGTAACTACATCCCACATCCTGTGTCAACTCTGAGTTGAAGTGCCAAAGTTGTAAAGCTACAAAAAACACAAATGCAGACAAAAAGAGTAAAAATGAGTGGGAACAGTTGTTATCAGTTTACTGAGTGTACAAAACAGAAGCTTGATGCCATCTTGGACGGGCAATCACAGGAATACGGGAAAGTTTGAAACTGAATCCAAATCAAAAGTATGTGCTGTTTTTATGTGTTGTCTTAGTACGTTTTGTACTTTGTGCATCTCTGAAATCAGCTGTTATCTGCAGGGAACCACAGTGTTTCCTCTCTTGACATCTGTCCTGCATGATCCAAGTGAGTGGGAGAGGCCTCACAGCTTTTATCCTGCTCATTTCTTGGACAAAGAGAAAAAGTTTGTCAAGCGAGATGCCTTCATTCCATTTTCTGCAGGTTTGTGAGCTCAGCCATTACCACTGAGGTACATCTCTTTACAGGACAGTTGATTATTATTCATCTCTTGCAGGTCGCAGGATTTGCCTCGGAGAGAGTCTGGCCAGGATGGAGCTCTTCCTCTTCTTCACCACCCTCCTACAGTGTTTTCGTTTCACACCTGCACCTGGAGTTTCAGAGGATGAATTGGATCTCACTCCAGCTGTGGGCATTACTCTCAGCCCTTCACCTCACAAACTGTGTGCGGTTTCCAGAATGTGAGGAACAGATGTTCTCTAAAAATATATGTCTCCTGGTTAAAAGATTCACCCCAGTTTATTCCAAAATGATCTGACCCCAGTTGTGGGCATTACTCTCAGCCCTTCGATTCACAAATTATTTGCTGTTTCCCGTTTGTATGCCCTGTGAAAATAAAGGTAGGTAATTTTATTAGCCCAGTCTCATGTAGGTAAAGATGTCACATTTGCCTGTTTGCTTTAGAATAGTCTCTGAATAGCTGTCTGTAAAGTTTTGACTGATAATAAAGGCAGAATGTTTTGATTATCTAAAAATGCTACACCAGCACATGTATCATTTTCTCCCTTGCTCATAAAGATGTAACATGTTAAAGGTTTTTCTCCACAATAAAGATCAAATGCAACAGTGTACGTCATAGTCATTACTGCCCTCTCTAGATCATTTTGATAATTCAAACTGTCCAGACAACGCTGTGTGTATCCTTCCCAAAGGAGGACTCCTTCACTTTTCTTAGCAAATACCCACAATGCTGTAGAGGTTTACAGGTGGGTTGACAAAACAATATTATTATTGTTAGCATTGTTGGTCAGCCATGTCACCTCTCTAGAGAAATGGGGAACATCCGAAAAGGGTTGAAATATCTTTTTCCATAATTTGTGTTGACATAAATGGTTACCAGACTTTTTGGGGTACTTTCTATCTGCCCCCTTCACTTTTTCACTTAGTGATATGATTAACTCATGAACCACACTTGCAGCTGTTTAAGCTGTTCATCTTGACAGATTGGATTTTTCATATTGTGTGACTCATTGTCACTTCTGAAACACAAAAACACACAGACTGTGGGCCAAATGTTTTGTTGTTGTTTGTTGGTTGGTTTGTTTTTGTTATCTGTGGGTGAAATCACTGAGACATGCTGCTGTAATGTCCTAATGCTCACACCATTGCCACCCTTTCCAGCGCTTGCCATGATGTTTGGCATGTGCCCACTTCAAAGTTTGATTCATACTTTGTGACACTGATTTTAAATTACTTAAATCAGTAGCTGTTGCAACTTGACATTTAATATTTTGCGGGGACATATGTTCATTACAGTGTGAACAAGAACTGAAGCTTTCTCATCACAATATTTGTGATGTATATTGGATTATTTTTACATTATTTCCTAATGACCTTGTAGTACCATATCACCCTATTAGAGCACTTCGCTCTCACATTGCAGGCTTACTTGTGGTTCCTAGAGTATTTAAAAGTAGAATGGGAGGGAGAGCCTTCAGCTTTCAGGCCCCTCAGTCTCAGAACTCACAATGAGAGCGTTTAATGATTCCTTAGAAGAATCTGTTTCTTTGATCCAAAGGGCACTGCTTGTCTTTTTTCCTCTCTTTGCGGAGAGGTACAGATGTTCCTGGTAAATATTTGTCTCAGACAGAGATGGGCAGTAATGCGTTACTTGTAATTACTTTTTTCAAATAACGAGTAAAGTAAGGGAATACTATTGCAAAAACGGTAAATAGGTTCAAGGTTCAAGATTCTTTATTTGTCACATGCATAGTTATACAAGTATAACACACAGTGAAATGTAGCCTGACACGCTCCTCGACATGTGCAAAAA
>NW_005189321.1:5881-7762 GCF_000239375.1 Pundamilia nyererei
TTTGAGTTTGATTCCATAAAAAGTGACAAAAACATTAGTGTCCGTTGTGCGTGGGAAGAAAACTTCTTTTTACAGCGGAAAAAAGAATTCCTAAACTTCCAAGCAAGCACCGAGTGTGCTACGACGTAATGGGAAACTCACAAAGAAACTCGCGGATTCTTCAACTGACCGCTGCGGCACACCTGCACCAGAGCACACCTCCGCCTACGCCACTCCTGCTTTACAGGTGAAAATAGAGCAACAGGACCGCTAGTCTTTGACTTTATTTATTTTCTGCTGGGTTTTACTTGCATCTATTTGAAATACTGAGTGTAAACACAAAAATTTTTTTATTTTATTTGCTGGAATCTGCAGAAAATAGGTTTAAATATTAAACAAATTTCTTCCAGTCAGAGAATGTTGCATATAATTAAATTTTTGATTGATGCATAAAGATAAAAGATTAAAACTAATAAAACAAGTTTTAAAAAGAGACTTTTCCATTTGATTACATTTTGTATGATGGATTATGCAGAAAAAGTAGAATTGGGCTAAAAGATCTATCGCTTTATCACCTATTCAGGTTGTAAATCGTGTTTTTAAAAAGTAACTAAGTAATTATTACTTTTGAAAATAAGTAATCAGTAAAATAATGGGATTACTTTTTTGGGGAAGTAATCAGTAATTAGTTACTGATTACTTTTTTCAAGTCACTTGACCAACACTGGTCTTAAATAGTTTTATTTTTATTCGGTATCTACAATTTGAATCAATTGTCAAAATTGCTGAAATCAAGCAAAGCACATTTACACTCATAAACCTGTATGTATCAGAAAACAGACAAAGAAGATTAGCTTGGCAGCAGGATAAAAGTAAACAGAACAATAATATAAAATAATAATGACAATAGTAGTGATAGAAAGTCCAAGGACGGTTATTTGCCATTAAGGAGACAAGATGCAGTAGGGATAAAAGAAACCTGGAGTCTTTTAGTCTTCCTCAGAGGTACTCTAAAACGACAGCCGCAACAACTCAAACTCACTGTGAAGTGGTTGGTTCAAACAATTCATAATAGAATGAGCCTTTCTAAGCACATTTTTGTTGTAGATGGCCAAAAGTCGATCTTGCCAGTGCCCTGAAATTTTGCTAGCAGTTTTTACCAGAAGTCCCAACCTCAATTCTTATTCTTCACCGTCAGGTTACCAAACCAGGCAGCGATACAAAAAGACATCACAGATTCGATAAAACTTCCATAAAACAAAGACAACATCTCAGATGAGACATTAAAAGATTTCATTTTCCCTAAAAAGAACATTCTTTGTTGAACCTTTTTAGTAGTGGCATCAGCATGAGTGTCATGGTCCTGTGTCATGCGACCCAGTGTTTTTGAGTTTCATGTTATTTTGTTATTTCATCTGTATTCCAGTTTCTTTTCAGTTTTCTAGTTATTCAGTCAGGCCTAGATTGCAGTTTAGTTCATGGTTTATCAGGTTCCCCTTGTGTCATGTCTACGACTCC
Organism: Pundamilia nyererei; assembly: GCF_000239375.1. Taxonomy (NCBI): domain Eukaryota; kingdom Metazoa; phylum Chordata; class Actinopteri; order Cichliformes; family Cichlidae; genus Pundamilia; species Pundamilia nyererei. The sequence continues at coordinate 7,379 of NW_005189321.1, forward strand.
ATGTTTCCTGTTGTATTTTGAAAGAGTCCAGTGTTCTTTGTTCATTGTATTTAGTTTCACTTCCCCTGTCCTGCCATTAGGTTCACGGGTGTCAGCTGTGCTCCCTTGTGTGGCCACTTCCCTTGATCTTCCCTTATGTGTATTTAGTCTCTGTGTTTCATTCAGTCTGTGTCGCGTCGTCTGTGTAACCTTCCCAGTTATGTCTCGTCATAGTCATCACAGTTCTCATAGTCACAGTCATAGAATCAGTTTTCAAAGTTTCATAGCTTTATCACCGTTTCATAGTCTCGCATAGCATTCAGTGTCATAGGTTTTTCATAGTCTGTTTAGCTTTTGTTTTGCCTTTTGTCATCAGCCATAATAAAGGCTCGCCTTTTGTTAACT
>NW_005189322.1:0-7754 GCF_000239375.1 Pundamilia nyererei
ATGGTCTGGAGTCCTTGCCACATGCGTCGGGGGTTGGAGTTGGAGAAGTGTTCTTCTACCTTCTTCTTTATTTGAATTGTTTACCTTTCCCATTCATTTTTTTCACTGCTGCACTCACTTCAACCCCAGAGGTTGTCTCAGACTTTCTTCTTAGTATCTTTTTGATGGACAGAGTGTGCTGTGTGCACATCATTCCCTCCTGATGTCATTTTATCTCCATTTAAATTCGTATTTTCAATGAATGCAATTTAAAAGCATTATCATTTAAAAATAAGTGATGTACAAACAGAGTGACCATTTCTGAGGCCACGGAGAGAAAAGAGGAACAGAGAAAGAGTGTGTCATTTCCACCAACTATACAATATATTGCATATAAAATAAATTCATTTATGTGACATAATACACATAAAACACATAATATAGAAAAAGTTTTCTATGAAATTGAATTGAAAATGTAATAGTGAAAGAGAATTTCTAACCCAATAAAAGTCTGATTCATCATAACTTTAAAACAATATTCTAGCGTAGTATGGTATGAGCTGCTCTTGATCACTGACAGGTAACATCCTTCTGACTTGCTTTCTGGAGCTCTACAATGATAAGAAAAACAAACAAGAAAAAAAAACCCACTGAACCCCATATCAACCAGAGTACTAAACTAATAAAATACATCAGCTCCTTGGCTGCGAACTAGCGATAAACCAGCAGACTTAAATCTTAGAAATCTAAAATAAATGAATTAGCTCTAACAATTTAGCCTCCATTTGCTAACATTTTTATACTATTTAGAGAACAAATAAACATGCCCAATACTTTATACGTAGCAACAATGATCCTTTTGACATTTTATTTTTAGTAGCAGCATTCAGACATGCTATAGCGGTTGAGTCTATTTGTCCTTACACTGATTGGTCTGTACCATATTTATATTCAGTTCATATTATTGTCCTTACACCATGATGACAGCTGCTCCACATCGTCTCTGTAAGCAGCAGTGTTGGGACTAACGCGTTATTAAGTAACGCGTTACAGTAACTACGTTATTATTGTGGTAACGGGCACGGTAACTAGTTATTATGCCAAAACCGGGAACGCGTTACTCGTTACTGGGATTTAGATAGGCTCGTTATTCGTTACTTCGTGTGGTGGCTATCGCGGAGCTTCCACAGATTCAATAACATTAGCAAGTGGTGGAGGCCAGCAGGTGGATGAGAGAAAGGGAGGCAAGAGGAGAGACCCGAAGCGGCCGCCGGTCCCAGTGTCAGGTGAACTGAACTTCAGGTAAGAAGTTATGACCTGCAGTCTTTCTGGGTCAGATATAAACCAAGTTTAGGTGGAGTTTATTTTCGTTATGCTGACTTTTTCATACTGCGTGCTAGCTAGCATGACGGAGTTTCTATACAGCTGGGTGGGTGCTATGTTACTGATGTTGAACTTTATTTTGTTCATAAGGTTAATTATTAAAGTTGCCAACTGTCCCGTAAAAAACGGAATCGTCTCATATTCAGAGAAAATATTACGCGTTTCTTATTGAGGTGAAAAGGAACAGTTTGTCCCGGACTTCAGCTACAATGAAAAAGGCACAAAGCTGCAGTTATTCTGTGTCTTTGCTGCACAGCTGCCTCTTCTTCTCTCATCCTCTGCCCCTCCCTCTCCTGTTTCTACTTCAATCATGGAACTGATCAATGATCAGCTGATCGGCTTTTCTCTCTTGTTTATTTATCGCCCACTTTGCGCCAGAAAGAGGAAACCAGCGGATGTCGCGCTAAACAACAGCAGCACTTTTAAGCTTGATGAGCTGTTGTTAGAATTTATTAATTTCTAGTATCAGCTGATGTTTGCTGGAGCCACAGCTGTAAACCTGCTGGTCATGATATCGGTTTGGTTATGTGATGAGAAGGAAACATGCAGATGAAACCAGGAGATGTCCTTACTGAATCATCAGTGCAGTGATGGAGAAACAGGTTTACCTTTTAGGTGACATGAATGAGTTGAAGTTATGAACTGTTTCTGAGAGACAAATAACACCAGGATCCTTTTCTAAGTAGCTGACAGCTGGTAACTGTGCAGGGGCGGGTCTAGCAAAGTGTTGCCAGGGGGCAGGTAGGGCACTAACAGGGAGAGGGGGGCACAAAGAAATACTTTCTTATTCTCATTTAAAATGTCTCACTTTTAAAAAAATAATTATCTGAGTCTTGCAACAAACGATTGATAGATTGATACATATATACCATCAGAACAGTGTACATCACTGTCACAACAGTGTTTATTTTCATTCAAAGGCTTTATGATCTTTCCTATAATGGTGGGCCGGTCTCTAGTCAAAATGTCCGGGCCAATTTTCTGTCCCAGTCCAGCTCTGTATGCAGCTCATCTGCAGTCTGGTGTTACCTACATCTTCCTATTCAGAAGGCAGAATTTCAGAGTTCTGAGTACAATCAAAAGCACCACGACTGCAGTTTTTGTGTTGGATGTAAAAAGCAGGCTAGGATAGAATCAGGCATGGGATTTCTCTCGTGGAAATGTGCACATTATTTTTTCCTTTCTGTTGGTAGGTGGCACAGTGCACTTGTGGCAAGTAAGCAAGCTAGAAGACTGGCAGTCTGGCTGGGTATCCAGTTACGGAGGCAACACATTAACAAGAGAATTCTGAGTAAAACCAAAGTTACTTTCCCTAGTAACTAGTTACTTTGAAAGTAACGAGTAACTTGAAGTAACTGAGTTACTTTTGATAGGAGTAACTAGTAATGTAACTAAGTTACTAATTTAAAGTAACTTACCCAACACTGGTAAGCAGACTCATCACCCGTGGTTGCCCACATTGGTTTTGTCTGCAAACTTCACAAAGGTGTTGCTCTGGTGGACATGAGTGCAGGTGTGTGTCTAGAGAGAGTAGAGCAGTGGACTGAGCACACAGCCCTGGGGTGAATCAGTATTGAGGCTCAGGGCTGAGGATGTGCTATGGCCAACTCTCACTCTCTGTATACGCCCTGAGAGGAAGCTGTTGATCCACAAGCAGGTGCTGTATGGAAGCTCCAGGTCCTGTAGCTTGACCACCAGTTTGTGTGGAAGGATGGTATTAAATGCAGAGAGGTAATTTATGAAAAGCATCCGCATGTAGCTCCCACACCCCTCCAGGTGTGTTACGACAGCATGGAGTGCTGTGGCTACGGCGTCTTCTGTGGATCAGTTTGCTCTGTAAGCAAACTGCTGTAGATCCAGGCTGCGAAGCAGGGCTGCTGTGATGTGTCTGCGGACCAGCTTCTCAAAGCATTTCATCACCACTGGGATGGCACTCACCCCAGTGGTGATGTCAGGCTTCTTAGGCAAGGGGACTATGGTGGAGGACTTCAGGCAGAGTGGGACAGTGGCCTGTGTGAGGGATTTGAAGATACTGGTGAAGATCCCAGCACAATCTGCACAATCCCTCAATGTTAAACCTGGCACGCCATCAGGACCAGCTGCCTTCATCAGGTTAACGGCCCGCAAAGTGCGCCTCATGTCATTTTCTTCCAGGGTGAGGGTGGTGCTGCCATGAGCTGCGTGTTGTTGCTGTGGCTCCAATACCTCCGGTACCATGGGCTCAAAGCGGGCGAACAAGATATTCATCTCCTCCTCCAGCGCCAGGTCACCTTATAGTTTGTTAGATGCTGGATGCCCTGCCACACCTGCCGGCTGTTGTTACTCTCCAGATGGTCCTCAATCCTTCTTCTTCAAAAATACAGTCATTAACTTTAAAAAGTTGCTGTTATCAACCGAAACGTTTTCAGGGCTTGGATGACCCCACAATATTTGAACATCCTAGCACTGGCTTTGATCCCAGAGACCACAGTCAGATGTATTCCAGGTTCAAGAGTAGTAGACATTGAAGCTAACCAACTCAATTCAATTCAATTTTATTTATTTAGCGCCAAATCATAATAGTCGCCTCAAGGCGTTTCATATTATAAGGTAGACTCTACAACAATACATACAGAGAAAAACCCAACAATCATATGACCCCCTATGAGCAAGCACTTTGGTGACAGTGGGAAGGAAAAACTCCCTTTTAACAGGAAGAAACCTCCAGATCTAAAACATCTGGTTGAAGATAAAGATCTAGTTGACTCCAGACAGGGGCCCTAACCATGCAGCCTAGACTAGTCGCTTGGTTTGGTTCCTTTCATAGGGTTTGACTCGAATCTATCCAGAAAATTCCATCCTAAGTAAATCCAACATAATCCAGATGAGGAAGATGTAATCTTCTATGAAATATCATAAATTAATAAATGTGACATGTGATGAGACTCACTGATTGTGATTCACATTCTCTCTTGTTTTAGGGTTTAAAGATGGAAAAGTCTGTTCAGGAGCAGCTGCTGAACATGCTGGATGATTTGGGAGAAGAGGAGCTCAACCGTTTCCACTGGTATTTGCAGAATGGACCTGGAGGTGCTTTCATGACAATCAAAAAGAGCCATCTGGAGAGAGCATGCAGAACAAGAACAGCAGATCTTATGGTAGAGACATATACTACTGAGCATGTAATGGAGGTGGCAAGGTTCATTTTAAAAAAGATGAATGAAGGTCAGTCAGAGAAAAGAGATATGAAGTGCTCAGTGCAGTATTTAGACAACACTGTCAAAATATATTGAATGAAATTGAATGAAAACTGAGGCTGTTTTAGTCTAAACTTTTAATTTTGTGTCTTTTCTCCTCAAATTATGTTTGAGTAGTGATATTGTATTTACATAACTTTTAAACAACATAGGTTTTCATAGTTAAAAAGACCAGTTACTTATTCAAGGTACACTTTCCTCCAACAGGAAAACCCTCAGCCCATGCAGCTTCATCACTTTCATCAGAAGGTAAGAATTCATTAGTTTGCCTCAGCAGACACTGGTGAGGCAGAAACACATGAAGCCTGAGCTGAGCATTCAGAATACTGATTGTTTCCATGGGCTATCTCCAGTGTGGGGGTACATGTATAAATGTACCAGTGTTACGTACTTACAAAATATGAGCAACTGTATTCCCTTACAGTTACCGTTTAAATAGGTGATATACAGAATACAGAATTACTTTGTTGAAATAAATGAAATATATGGCAGTTATTTCCAGTTTCATGTTAGGCTATCTCCTCTCTTTCTCTCCTCCAATTTTAGTGATCAAATGCAGTTGGGCACAGTTTTAGCTCAGATGGATGACCATGCAATCATATGACACATGATGAGGGCAGCTGGCCCGGGCCGTGGCCCTTTTTTTCTTTCTTCTTTACTCAATTTCCATCTGGGATTAATACAGTTTCTCTGATTCTGATTGCTGGAAGACCAAACAAAACACGCAATAATAAGTTCTAATGTAAGCGTCCTGTTAATGTTAGTGGCGTCAGTTACACAATGGACCCAGAGCCAGCACAACAGAGCCAGCAGTGCACGGGCAGGAATGTTTTTCTTACTTGGAAATTCTGACACGACTTCATAAGAAAAATGGGATGGGAGAAACTTCAGTATCTACGATATACTATTGCTGTGTGATTTTTATTACTATCAATGAAGGCTACTCGCCACCAAGCTAATATTGTTAACTGGCATTAGCTGAGGTTAGTTCATAGACTGCAGACTGTTAGGCCGTTTGTAAAGACTCAAGTACACGAGTCCGTACTCGCGTTCTCGTTAGTCCGGACTTCACAAAAACACAGCACTGTCATGAACCGAAGTTCCGTGCGCAAGCTGGACCCAGAAGCAGAACACACACACCAGGGAAGGAGAGAATAAAGAAACCAAATTTTATTATAACTAAAGGTGTCCCGTGAGGGTAGCCGGAAAAAACAAGGTGTGGAACCAGAAAAAACCGAAGGACCGGGGAGGTGAGCCGAGCAGGGAACGCCGAGAGCGGGGCTGTGGGAGGCTGCAAAACAAAAGGAGAAACAGATTACTGGGGTGCGGAAAAATGGCAGCATATGAGGGAAGGTGGAGTATGCGTCTTAGGGTGATAGCCGGGCTGAGTGAACCAGAGGGGGGGGGGCTCCAAAAGGGGTCGAGGCGGCGGGGCTGATCGTGATCCGAATCTCAGGCGGGCAGGTGGACAGGCAGGTGGCTCACAAAAACGCCGAGTTGTGATCTGAGTACACAGGGCAAAACAGTGTTAGTTCAGATGGATAACTTGTCATAAGGGCTTTCCCGCAGGTGTACGTTACCGCTGAGAGGCGACTACAGACTGGCGTGGAGCAGCAGGTAGGGCAGGATTAAATAGTCCACCTGGTGATCGCCTGGGATGGGATGCATGTGTGGGGTTAGCAGCCAACAGCACCCCGGACGCCGGGCCGCGGACCATGACAAGCGCAATTGTTCTACAGTTGGAACGGTAGCGCACTTGATGATAGTGGTGGGCGGATCGATCCAAATATTGATAGTATCGATACCAAGTCGGCATTGGTATCGGATTGATACTAGCCTGGTGAGATTGATTCTTTACTTTGAGTTCTGCTTGTTTACAATGCTGTGCTTTCGGCAAAGACGAAACAGCCAGGTCACTGGACTCGCCGCTCCTGTGTCAGCAAAGAGCAGGCACACTTTGCTCCCTCTCCCCCACTTTTATGTTTCGGTGTTGCGCTGCCACGTCACGTGACTTAGACACTTTGGTTTTTTTTAAGTTGTTTCCATATTAATTATATTTTTACCAGTTGTTTTTGTTGTTGAGAATTTTAATTGTAATTTTTGTATTATAGTTTATGAACAGTATTTGTTTTAATTTGTTTACTGGTTTGCGTGCCCTTAGGATTTTTCAAAAAAAAACAAACCAAAAAAAGCTTGCCAGACCCGATGGCATTTTCATGCTTCACAGCATCATTTTTTCTTACAATAATCACATGGTTGCTGTAACAGTACATTCAACGGCTGCCACTCTCCCGCTGCCAGCTGTACACATCACCACCACCAAAACTGAAGTGGCATTGCAGAACACGCCCCGCCACATACCCCCCCCATCGCCCGCATCAGGCCAGGGAGCCATCCGGCCGAACCTACTCCCCACTCCGCGAGCAGGCGAGGAAATCGGCTCGGACCATCGCCGCCCCATGTCCCGGCCCAGCAACAGGGAAGTGTCCACTCTGGCGGTCGCCCGCGCCTCCAGCGGAAGCCCCTAAGCCCCGGAGTGGAAGCAGCAGGCGTGGAAGTGAACCGGTTCTCACAGGAAGCTGGGCAGACGGCCGGCACGCAGGACCATGCAGGGTGCCGGCCTCTGTTGGAGGAGGCCGCAGCGGACAGCACGGCGCACCTTGACCTCCGTCTCCAGCTTGGCAGGTCCCGCTGGCGCGCCAGCCTCCGGCTCACCCCGAGCCGCGCGCTGTCCACCCTTACAGTAATCACACGGGTGCTGTGACAGTACATTCAACGGCTGCAGCTCTCCCGCTGCCACCCATACACATCAACACCAAAAACAACAAAAGCACAAGCACTTTTCCACCAGAACCTCACGCCCATCCCGGACCCACCCAGGGGCAGCCAGGCTACCAGGTCAGTAACCCACGTCCGTCAGCACAGACCCTCCCCTAGCCCCGCTGCACGCAGCCACGAGGAAACAGTCACCTGAGAGCCAACAGAGCCCCTAACCGGACATGACCGCTACCCCGGGTTTAGCCCCCCAAGGAAGATGCCTCCGGGGAACCCCCCGACGCCCTAGGCCTGTCCCTACCCCCACACCAATCACAACAGTGAAGGTGGGACCAAACTATGACCCCCCACCCCCACTAGGTGATGGAGCTGATCAAAGGA
>NW_005189323.1:0-1985 GCF_000239375.1 Pundamilia nyererei
TAAATGGAGAGTCCTCTTCACACACTGAGGTTAATTATGGAGTTCCACAGGGTTCAGTGCTAGGGCCAATTCTGTTTACATTATACATGCTTCCCTTAGGCAGTATCATTAGAAGACATAACATAAATTTTTACTGCTATGCAGATGACACCTGTCTATGAAGCCAGATAACACACACCCTTTCAGCAAAGTAAAACAAGGTCACCGTGCTTTTTTTTTCTTTCACCCAATTACCACAACATCCTTTCTGCATGTGGCTCGACTGTGACAGTAAATGAGCAGAACAGAGACAACAGCAGCATGGAAATCACCTCAGTCTACCTAATACTGTGTAAGAAACATTGTTTTTACTAATTTCTTTACTTTATTTTTTGTATTGTGTAGTGTTCCATAATAAATTATGATTGGGTGGGCTCTTTACTGGTAGGTATGCTAGTTATCGTGATTGTTTATGGTTATCTGTAGTTTTTCTGTCCTTAAATTCAAAGGGCAACAAATTTATAATATTTCTGAAATTAAAAAATCTACAATTGCTAGAAATTAAATTTTAACAAAAGTTAGTTAACTGGTATGAAGAATTTCATTCTTAGCTGACAAGATGTTTGCTAGTATCATTTCTAAAGCTGTGATTATGCTCACCGGCAGACGGGGAGTAAAGGAAGAAATATTTATTTATTTATTTATTTTTTAATTCGAGAAGACAAGGCAGTGGAAAGCTGTCCAACACAAGGTAACCAGGAAATTAAACTCCACTCCAAAACTTCAAATCAGTCAGTTTGTTATAGCCAGGCTTTCTTTGCATCACCTAGTTAAAGGAAATCTAAAACGCCAGTTAGAGTGATGGGTGTGCATCTTTGTTAACTTAGACTTTCTGCTTCGGGTTCTGTGTGTGCTGACATAAAATGGGTCTTGGTGTGTCATTTGAGTTTACTTTTGCACAAAGTTAACAAATTGAGTCAAAGACAAGTAATGGAGTAATGGACAATAAAGATATACCAGGATAGAGGATATAAAAAGTAAATAAAAAGTAATATGGTTCCTGCAAATAACAAGTCACAGATTTTTTTAGTTCATACTATAATTTACTGAGTTGTTATTATTATTATATTATTATTTATTTCTTAAGCTCTAATAAAAAGCAAATCAATTATGTTATTCTGTAGCAAGATTGAAGTTGAAGAATTGAAATTACTTTGTAAATTGACTATTCTTGGTGATAGATAACCTATTGACAGCCTTTTCTGTCATGTTTCGGCTGTGTGCAGGCAGGAATTGGACCCAAACGCACACTCACCCGAAACAGTACTGAACACAGTCAGTCCTGTTGCTGAACACAAGACTCTAACATAACATAACATATCTCAAAACCAAAACTTTTTACTACTTTCCATATTTTACAAGAAAATTGTTTAAGGTATGTATGTTGAGTATAATGATGACAAAAACAACATACATAGTGTCATGGCTGTGTGCAAGCAGGAAAAGGACCCAAACACATACTCCAGGACACAAAACATAAACTCCAAAAAAACAGCTTTATTGCTGATACCAGGAAAAGTTAACTAACTGAAAAAAATACAAATAAAATGGGCTGATTGACAGACAGCACACACATTGTAACATGAGGGAAATCCCGACACACACCAAGGAGGGATAACAAGGGAATGAGACACAGGAGGAGAGCACAGCTGGGAGTAATCAAACATTACGAGACCAAGGGGAAGGAAAACTAAAGGACACAGACTGCCAAAGTAAAGGAGAAAACATAACACAGCAATGCGGGCCTGACACAGAGACATGAAAAAAGCATAATATTGAACACAGGGAAGGCATATAAAACCTAAAAACCTAAAACTGGAAATCAGGAGATACTAAAGAAATTAGGGAGCTAGAAATACAGAAACAAGATGCAATATACTAGCCATGACACATAATGAAATCAAGGATTAATAATAATACAAAACAGAAAACACTGGGTCACTGAC
>NW_005189323.1:2005-7970 GCF_000239375.1 Pundamilia nyererei
AGGGAGATTGTGACAGTGTGACACAGAGAAACACTTGGAAATAACGAGGGGAATGAGACACAGAAGGGGAGCACAGCTGGGAGAAATCGGACATAACAAGGGAAGTGAAACTCAATACATTCACGTAGGACACAGACCTTCAAAGTAAAACAGGAAATGTAACATAGACTTGACTAGGGGAGACAAAGCAACTAAGAAACACAGAGAACAATAACAAGGAGAGACAGGGGGCGGCTACTAAATACTCAGAAAACTAAAGAGAATAAAGAGAATACAAGAAAGCCGAACTAAGACACTAGACTAAGAATAAACTGGGGCAACAAAGAGAACTAAGATCATAATACAAAAATTCAGAGACACAAGGAACTCAAAACACTGGGTCACCGACCCAGGACATTTTCTAATCTTTCTTCTATTAGCTACTACAGAAGGAGTGTAGAATGGATTTTACAGCCAGTTAGGATCACTAAAGCTAACTAATAACACTAATTGACTCAAGCTATAGTAACATATATTGAAAACATACAAAGAAGTCATATGTTTTTCCTAGCTTTTCACTGAGCTCTCTCCTGTTGTTTTGCCTTTCTTTGAAAAATCAGTATGGAAACAGCAGTAGATCTGACCAGTTCCTATTCCTTTGTATATTAAAATCCCTTGTGTTGTCTTTGGGATTCCCATATATTTGTTTGCCATTCACCTACGGATCTTTGGCCCGAGGACAACACAAGGGTTACGTTCACTGTTTGTCTCCAAAAGTTGATTCTGTTCCTCTGGACGTAGCATTTTGTGGGAGAAACGTTTTGTCACTCATCCAAGTGACTTTTTCAGTCTCAGCTGACTGCAGGTTTCCCCAACCTTAGTCCACATTAACTCGGTGGACAAACACATCAAATTCACTAGGGAGTATATGAAAAGTGGTAGGTTAGCCTTCTTAGACTGTGAGATTTCCATCAGTAATGGAGAACATCTAAAAGCTGATGTGTACTGTAAACCTACATATACAGATCAGTATTTAAGGTTTGACTCTCATCATCCACTGGAGCACAAACTGGGTGTCATCAGGACACTACAACACAGAGCAATTACCATCCCCAGAGACACAGCGGCCGGGGAGGCAGAAGAACATCACATCAAGAAGGCCCTGAGTAAATGTGGTTATCCCAGCTGGACTTTTGTCAAAGCTGGGAAGGCGCCAAAAGAAAGCTCCAGCCGATCCAGGAGAGAAGGACAACCGCTGCCCAAGCGAAAACCTGTAGTGATCATATATATGTCAGGAGTATCGGAGCAGTTGAGACACATTGTTTCTAAACACCGGGTCTCTGTGGCTTTTAAACCCCAAAACACGCAAAAAACTGGTCCCCAAGGATCGGGTCCCCCGACACAAACAGAGAAACATAGTGTACGCTGTTAAGTGCCAGGAGGATTGCCAGGATTTATACATCGGAGAAACCAAACAACCTCTGGTGAAGCGGATGGCACAACACAGAGGAGCTACCTCGTCAGGCCAGGACTCTGCAGTCTATTTACACCTACAAGCCAGTGGACACTCTTAAGGATGAGGATGTACACATCCTGGACAGACAGGAACGCTGGTTTGAGTGCAGAGTCAAGGAGGCCATTTACGTGAAAAGGGAAAGACCATCTCTGAATCGAGGAGGGGGCCTAAGAGTACATCTTTCACCATCTTACAATGCTGTGATTGCAGCCATTCCCCAACTCTCTGTGAATGGTACTCATGGCCATTGATCAGTGGTCTTTCATCTGTGGTCTTTGATCAGTGGTTGTTGATCAATGGTCATGATAATTTGCATAACTATAATGAAGGAACTGACCTCCCAGCCAGTTGCCTGTTTGTAAGATTGGGGAAACCTGCAATCAGCTGAGATTTGGATGAGTGATGAAATGTTTCTCCCACTGAAAATGGCCATTGATCAGTGGTTGTTGATCAATGGTCATGAGATTTTGCATATTTAAGATTAAATATGCAAAAAAATGGGCTGGTTTCAGCTGACTGAAACCAGCCCATTGTTCCTTCAGTGGGCTGGTTTCAGTCAGCTGAAACTGAAGAAGTCACTTGGATGAGTGGAAAAATGTTTCTCCCACAAAACGCTATGTCCAGATGAACAGAATCAACTTTTGGAGATTTACTTATCTGGATGATTAAGCATGCATCTGGACGTACACTGTTTGTCATTCTAATTAAATACAAAATTACTTTTAAAAAAAGTCATTTGTTTTATTTTCCTGTTTTAAACCACAGCAGCCACACTGAACATCTATCCAAACAAATGTCAGTTCTTTCGATATGAGAACATCCATCTAAGCTGTGTAGCTTCAGGGAATTCCAGCAACTGGACAGTGAGGCGAAACACTTCTTCTGAGACGCTGCAGCCATGCAAGGGTGGATTTGGAGACCCTGATGAGTCCTGCATCCTTTCAGATGTTTACCCATCAGACAGTGGATTATACTGGTGTGAGTCTGAGCAGGGGAAGCGCAGCAACACTGTCAACATCACAGTGGCTGGTATGCTATCAAATATGCTTGTGCTTTATCTCATACTGGACTTTATTTTAGAGATACATACTGGACTTCTTCTTTTTACTCTTTTTAAGCCATTCATTTTTTTTTTAAACACATGCTGTATGCAGCTGGTGGCCAAAATTATGACAAATCTTAGTCTTTGACAAGTATAAAGACATGAGTGTACTCTCTCACTCTCCGATTCATTGTTAAGTCTAATTTCAGACCTCGCTGGCACAGAGGTTCATCATTGTGAACAAAAGAAAGACACTGTACGGTTCTCACTTGCTGGCAAGGGAAGTCCGGCAAGATGTTCAGCCGACTTCAAACTGACTTCCCTTACAGGCTCTTTTATTGGCTCTTTTTGGTAACACATCTTCAAAATGCAGAAAACAAACACAGTCAAACTGGTTTAAACTGGTTACACAATGTAAAACCCATATAGTGTGCCATAAAAGCTAAGGCACTGAGTGTGTGTGTGTGTGTGTGTGTGTGTGTGTGTGTGTGTGTGTGTCTGTATACGTGACTTCCTGCCACACAATATATGCTTAAAACTGTCCAACCACATTTCCTAGTGTTGTGGTTCGTTCGATTTGGGTAAGAGAAGAAAGCAGGCTGAGTCCGAGTAGGTGTCAAAAATATTGATCTTTATTTTACACACTTGCGCAGAGTGTGGGAAGAAACTTGGAACAACAATCTTCCCTGAGCGGACCGCTCCCCATCCTTATATTACGCTGATGACATCACACAGTTAGACCTTACTGGAAATGATAACAGTTCCCCACACTCAAAACTACAACTACAACTACTATCAAAATCAACCTAACATTTTCTCAAAACTGTGAAAGGAAACAATATTGGGAACATTTCTGAACGTCAAGTTACATCATTTAAAAGGACTTGTGCATAAACCATTTGTAAGATTTTGTTTTATTAATTTAACTTGAAGTTAATGAATATTCAGTCACTTATCCCTACACGCTCCAGTGTCTCCTGTGTTTTAACCAAAATGTTAACATTTATAGAAAAAATTATTTATAATAGCCCTCAATATCCATAGGCTGTGTTGTGTCAAGTAGGTGTCTTTTGGTGACACATCTTCAAATGCAGAAAAAAAAGTGTATTGAAATCCAATTTCAGTAAACTCAAAGATTTGGAGAGATTATATCTTTTGGCTGGCCTGAGAACCTCTTGTTGTTTCCCCGGATGAATTGGATGGATGAGTTGACAACAGACAGCAATAACAAAGTACAAACAAATAGCATGATTCATAACAACCTCTGCTGCGGCCAAAGCCCACAGACATGAAGCAGTGGCAGTAAAAGAAAAAAACTGCTTCTTTCACTTGCAGTTGAGATCAAGCAAAAGAAGCACCTGGAGTCACCATGTATGAAGTGCCAAATGTCTGCCCACAGCTCTTTAGAGGTCAAAAGAGTAATCAGACATGTTTTAAAGAGTACTGAAGTTATTCTCAAATTTAATGAATGAAATAAGTTTAACCTTTGTATATTTCAGCTGGAGCTGTGATCTTAGAGAGCCCCGCAATTCCTGTTTCCGAGGGAGACAATGTGACACTTCGCTGTTCTTACAAGGAAAGAAATGATAAAACTTCTACATCCGATTTCAATGCTATATTCTACAAGAACAATATATATTTCGGAGAAGAACCAAAAGGAAAGATGATTCTCAATGTGTCCAAGTATGACGAAGGCTTCTACAAGTGTCAACACCCCACAAAAGGAGAGTCACCAAAGAGTTTTCTGGCTGTGAGAGGTGACAGTGATGTTCAGCACAAATATATGTGAAATATGTTTAGCTTTAATATGTTAAAACACTTGTCATTCTGAAAAATTGAACTGTTAATCTACAGTCTTCATTCTGTTTAGAGTCTGCAGGGTCATGAGTGACATAAATTTTGTCACATCTTAGACCCAAAAGTATTATAAAAAGCTAATTTCATTATTCAAAAAATCATCAGAAACCATCTTGTTTTCTTTGGTTAAAAAATGAATAGCTCAATGACACATGGCCTACTTCTGACCTGTGTTTATGCTTCTTTTCCTACTGTCTTATTTAAACATCCAACTAACAGCCATTATGTGTTATATAGTCAGATATAAAAAAATATGTTTCATGTTTACTAGTTATTTTCTTCCTCACAGCCAGAGTTCAGCCTGTGAGTGGCTCTGTCCCTCCACCTCTGATGTCTCTGCCCAAGCTGGTGTGCACAGTCCTGCTGTTTTTCCTGTATACTGTTGTATTCATGTTATGTATATACACATACCGAAAGTGGGCTCAAGGTAAGAGTACCTGTGAAATATCTCATGATAATGAAACATTTTGATTCAATATTGATCATATGACCAAGGCAGAGGGTTATTGGGAAAACAAAGAAAACAGACCAAAATATCGGCTTTTGATTTATTTCTGTAAATCTCTGTATTGAATGCAGAGTGGATATTCATAATATTTTTTTCTTAAAGGTAACATTATCCAAAGAGTTTTTATATAAAAGCTATTTTGGCTGCTCCCTTTTGACAAGGTGTCACCACACACTCAAAAAATCTTCATGTCCAAAATGGTATTAACTGATTGACTTAAATAAGTACAATATAAAGTATGTAATTTAATGGAAATTTGTCTAATGAAATTTGCTTTATTGGTACACATTCATATTATGTTTATAAGCATATTTCCCCTAATGAATAGTTATTTGAACAATGAACCTTGATTTTATGCATTTCAGTTGTATTTTAGTCAAAGTTATTGCTTCATGTTTATTGAGCGTGAAGAAAATTATTATTTTTTGAGTGGAGTCAGTTATGTTAGATTTGGCAGAGTTTTTATACTAGCAGCTTTTCCTGATGCAAACCAAAGCAATCTGTATCTCTCAAGATCAGAGAAATGCGAAAACCACTACATTATGTTGTCAGGTATATGTGTTTAATAATGTGATATTGAGTTAATTCACAAACTAGTGCACTGGTCATTGAGAGTCACAAAGGTACTGTGCTGAAAAGTGTACAGGGATAAGAATGGGTCTGTTTGTGTGTGTGTGTGTGTGTGTGTGTGTGTGTGTGTGTGTGTGTGTGTGTGTGTGTGTGCGTGTGTGTGCGTGTGTACGTGCACTCATATTTAAGATTATTGTTCTTCAACACCTGACTGTGTGGGATGTGGCTTTCTTTAGAACTGTGATGGTATTTGCCACAGGGTTATAGGAAACCAGAGACAAAAATAACATGTTGGTTTATTTGAAAAACCCCCCCACAAAAAATAGCCGGCATTTTCTGTTTTGTTTAGCAAGGCACTGTAGCTCGCCCAGCTATTTCATGATCAGTGAGATGCTTGGCTACAAGTTGAACAGCCACAAGGGGCAGTACCCTCCATGGAGAAGGAGGCTAGAGGGCAAGATCAAAGTAGCACGGAGGGAGGTTAGCCAACTAA
>NW_005189324.1:0-1587 GCF_000239375.1 Pundamilia nyererei
GAGCCAAACGGGACAGGCAAAAAACCCCCCAAAAAAAACCAAAAACCCGTGGTTTGTCAAATGATTATGATAAACAAAACAACTAATCAAGTCCTTTACCGTCGCATCAACAAATTACAGGCTTTCCACCTACCATACCCCATAGCAACGGTTAGGCATCGCCTGCGGAAGCTGCCAACCCCATCTCAATGGGTTCAAAATACTGACTGAGGGTGGCCGCAGACCGAGAGAATGCAGGTCATTTTGAGGAACTGGGACATTGTCAACCAGCAGCAGCTCAGGGCTAGTTGACCTCTTACACTGACTACAGGGTGCTACTGAGCAATTGTGCTCCAAGTTTAGCCTTGCAACCTTGTCGGTTTGAGAACCACGACTGACTTTTCTCAAAGCAGGCCCTTTTTGCTTTGAGTGGGCTTTCCGTTTGAGTTTCTACTTCAAACAGTTAGCAACGAGGTGTCCAGCTTTGTGGCAGAAGAAACAAAGCTTCACTTTGCTTCTCGAAACCACAACTTTTTCAGCCTTGTTAGCTGGCCCACTCTTACCTCTCCAAGATGTACTATGGCACAGAGGGGTATCACATTCTACAGCATTTATTTTATGACCTAGGGTAAACTCATCTGCCAGTGTGGCAACCTGCTGTAATGTGGAAACCCTTTGCTCACTTAAATAACAAGCAATAGACTCAGGAACAGTTTTTAAAGTCCTCCACCAGCATAAGCTCACATATGGACCCCACATTGTTAACCTGGCTTGCAGAACACCACCTATCAAAGAGCTCTGCCTTCTCCCTAGCAAAGTCAAGGTAGGACTGACCCTGTGTGAACTCCAAACCCCGAAAATGCTGCCTGTAGGCTTCAGGTACAAGTTCATAGGCCTGGAGGACAGCACTTTTAATCTTTTCATAAGCTAGGAAGTCATCCCTAGACAGACTGGAACAAGCTTCATGAGCCTGACCTGTCAATTTACACAGCAAAATCACTCCCACACGTCTTGAGGCCACTGCAGTGCAGTTGCTATGCGTTCGAATACACTGAAAAAGCTTTGAACAGTGGATTCACAGAAGACTGGAACCAGGTGGATGTTATTGCTCACAAACGAACTTCTAGACACCTGTGCACTAATAGCTGTATCATCCATTTCGGGGGCAGAGAAGGCTTAGCAAACACACCCTAATTAGGACAACACCACACCCCTCTGCCAACTCACTCCGAGACTACCGAACAATTAATGGAGAACTACACAACTTACTTTAACTGACCAACTTACCTCTTGCAGCATACACATTGAACAACTACGACTTACCCAGTTCCTAAGCATACCAAACTATATCTACCTATCTTCTGGAGCGTGCTGGGCTCGAGGCGACTTGAAAGGCAGAACTTCAGCGACCGGAGCCCTGAATTGCCTACCCCCAACAGGAAACTCAGCCCCGCCCAGGATTACTCCAAAAATAAGAAAGGCAAAACAACAAAAGAGTGCCCGAAGGAAGAACTTAATAAGCTCAGCTGGACACTCACCTAACTTAACTGGGAAGTTGTGAATCTCTAAAGGTGAAAACAAACAAGATAATCAAAAACCAACTCAAAA
>NW_005189324.1:2559-3833 GCF_000239375.1 Pundamilia nyererei
TCAAAGACTAGCGGTCCTGTTGCTCTATTTTCACCTGTAAAGCAGGAGTGGGGTAGGCGGAGGTTTACCCTAGTGCAGGTGTGCCGCAGCGGTCAGTGGAAGAATCTGCGAGTTTCTCTGTGAGTTTCCCATTACATTGTAGCGCACTCGGTGCTTGCTTGGAAGTTTAGGGGTTTTTTGCTGTAAAAAGACGTTTTCTTCCCACGCACAATGGACACTAATGTTTTTGTCACGTTTTATGGAATCAAACTCAAAGTAAGGTCAGTACTCCCACGCTTTAAACGCTGCAAGCTCATACTCTCTCCCGCACTCGATATATTATCCATTGTTGATCTGCACACAGCTGTTGTCACGAACGTCGCACTCGCTTACGTCACTGTCATGAGACATTCTCTCAAAAAAATCACGGTTTTAGTAACGCAGTAACGCAGCGTTCCTACGGTAAAGTAACGGTAATCTAATTACCGTTTTTGCAATAGTAATCCCTTACTTTACTCGTTACTTGAAAAAAGTAATCAGATTACAGTAATGCGTTACTTGAAACAGTAACGCGTTACAAGTTACAAGTTACAAGTAATGCGTTACTGCCCATCTCTGGCGGGAAGGGGAGGGGCCTTCTTGTTGTTATTGTCCGGGCCTGAAGAGAGTGTGTTGTAGGCGTCTCCCTTGCTAGATTAGGAGCTAGCATACGCAATGTGTTGGAGGCTTGTTGCTAGCTAGTTAGCGGTGCTACACACCTAATACTCTAATAGTCTGTGTTATTGAAGGATTCAGCTCTTCTTATGTTTTTTATCCATTTTTAGACAGGGATGAGATCATCTGCACACTCCACAGAGGCCCAGAGTTACTGTTAATATCAAAAATATAATGCTGTCCTTTGAGATTTTAACATAAGACTGTGAGTGTAATGGATCTAAAACTGTTTAAATCTCTACAGCCTGGTAACATGGAGACTTTAAAAACAGCAGCATGAGGTTTCAGTAGTGTAGTGTGATTTGTTCTTTTCATTTAATAATAGAGTCCATATTATATCAACAGCTACATTCACCCTGGAGAGAAACTATTGAGGGAGACCATCAGGACCAAGCTGGGAAAGTTATATATTTAAAAATATATGATCCTCTCTGGTTACTCTGGTATGAATAACTCTTAATCACTTCATGGTAAATAACACACTATCTGCAAAAAACTGTGAAAGAAGTCCAGATCACAAGTTTGTAGTTCACCATACAAGTGACAACCTTTGACCTTCATCAGGTTTTATTTAATTGTGT
>NW_005189324.1:6091-7744 GCF_000239375.1 Pundamilia nyererei
TCTTATCTTAATGACCTTGTAGTACCATATCACCCTATTAGAGCACTTCGCTCTCGCTCTGCAGGCCTACTTGTTGTTCCTAGAGTATTTAAAAGTAGAACGGCTCAATCCAGTTTAATGAAAATTTGGTTCCAATTTCATCTCCAGCTTTGTGAGTCAGGAAGCGCTTCCTGTTATTTCTTAGTTCAGTGCAGTGAATCTCTATTAAATGGATAATAAATGAATGAGCGCAGCAGCTCTGAGTTTGACTCACCGAGGAGCAGAGAGACACACGGAGTCTTCATTATGTCTGGATGACGACTGAACATCAGTCTGAACAGCACGGAGACGCCTGCAGCTTCATCACTTCCCCTTTAACACATGCAGTCTCACTAAATGTCGCCACAGTGAGGGGTTGGTGAGGGCGGGGCTTGCTTTAATGAGCCGCAGCCTGTAGTTTTCATTTACAAAGATTAAAATCATCATGTTACCATATGATCTGTCCCACCACCTGATACAGGTGCTCACGACATTTCCATTCATCCCTTTTCTCAAACATTTATCCAGTTCAGCGTTGTAGAGTGGGCTGAAGCCTGTCCTGTCATATGATGAGAGGTGGGGTGGTAGAGGCTGGCAGTCCACCTTTACAAACAAAGCTTCATTCTTGTGTTTCTTCAGGTAAGATTTGCCTTCACCAAAGTCCTTATATCACAAATTTAAAGTTTGTGGTTGGCTCAGGTTGAACATCAAACACTATTTCCTTGCCAACAGTGAAGATAAATCCTGCAGCAGTGAACTCTCAGTCAGACATTATGAAGCGTGTGATCAGCAGTATGAGCTCCATCCCAAGGTGTAATTTTAGACTAATAACATACTTTGTTCAACTCATATTTCATATTCAGATAAATATATTTGTTTGTGACTAATGGCACTTCTCCATCTTTGTCTTCATCCATTAAATGCAAAAAGAAAAGAGCAGCTGCTGAAAAGCTGTAACACCACAAATTCAACACCTTATATGTAACTTTGTTTTGAAATATTGAGTATTGTGGAGCAGGGAATTTTTGAACCTTAACAGTATCAAATGACACAAAGACATCTGGAACATGTAAATCACCCTGCTTTGTGACTGAAATCAGTGTTTTATCTGAGTGCGTCTGAACTGAAAAGGAGGCTTACAAGCATCACATGACAAATTGAATTAAAGTGGTAAGAACATGAAAACAGGAACCAAAGAGAAAAGGAGGAAGCAGCACAACAGAAATAGACAGAAGTTACTGAGAAAGGAAACAACACAGAGCTGAATGATGGTGTTAGATACATTCTTCTTCTTTTGTTTTTTTGCCTGTCCTCCCCAGCACTTTAGCATCAGAATTATTGTTTGAAGGCCAAGAAAAATACCCAACATTTTGACCATTTACTACGCTGGTCCACTCGATTTTTGTAGTTTATTAGATTTCTACTAGGATTTTTTTATTATTTTGAATTATTTTTTATTTTCCGTTACTACAATCAGAACGGACAGGACCAGAGGATGGGAAAGAGAAAGACAGAAACAATGCATGGACATCCCAACAAAGATAGTTTGTGCCTGTGAACACCTGTGTGTGTGAGCGCGCTTGTACTCAAAGGTTTCTCCATGTTACTGTTTAATAGTAGGTGTGGGGAGTCATA
>NW_005189325.1:0-7740 GCF_000239375.1 Pundamilia nyererei
ATACTAGCCTAGTTAGATCGATTCTTTACTTTGAGTTCTGCTTGTTTGCTATGCTGTGCTTTCGGCAAAAACGAAACAGCCAGGTCGCTGGACTCGCCGCTCCTGTGTCAGTGGAGAGTAGGCACACTTTGCTGCCCCCCCCCCTCCCACCTTATGTTTCGGTGTTGTGCTGACACGTCACGTGACTTAGACACTTTTGGGGTTATTAAGTTGTTTACATGTTAATTATATTTTTAACAATTGTTTTTGTTGTTGAAATTTAATTGTAATTTTTGTATTATAGTTTATCAACAGTATTTGTTTTCATTTGTTTACTGGTTTGCGTGAACTTAAGATTAACAAAAAAAAAAAAAATAGATCGCCACCATGGCAGACCCGATGGCATTTTCATGCTTCGCCGCATTATTTATTCTTACAATAATCACACAGCTGCTGTATGTGATGGACCGAGCAGTGAAGGAAACTTAGGCACAGGTTAAAGTCCAAAAAAATGATTTTTTATTTAACCCAAAAAACATAATTGGTTAAATCATGCAAAAAGAATCAAACTCTTGGGCCCATAAAAGAGGTCAAAATAACAAAACTCTACTCAAAGTTGACAACACTACTGATAACTCAAACAAACTGACCTAATGTAAGGAGACAAAGGGGAAACTTAAATAGTGGCTGATCAGCCCATAAAAACAGGAGAAGGGGTAAAACACAAAACCTAACTAAACCAAACATAATGAACTCCAATTCCCCCCCATGGTCCCGAGTTATGGCACGAACCAATTTGTAGTCTTCCTTGAAAGCTCGCTCCGCCCCTTTTCCACCTGGAACAGCTGCAACTAAGGTAACTCAGAAAACAAAAGATTAATCATACATAACAGTGTAAACTACAATGTGCGCACTTATTTTAGAATGCAGTGTTATGTGGATATGTGAATTAACTCTAAACCAAAACCAGTTATTTGTCCTGTAAATTAATTCCTATATTTAAAGAAAGACATGTGAATGCAATGTTACTTACAGTATAAGCCTCTATACTAACATGGTGGTATTACCACTGTGTGGCTGTAAGTGCAGCCATCACACTGTAACAGTACATTCAACGGCTGCAGCTCTCCCGCTGGCAGCCGTACACATCACCACCACCAAACTTGCAGCGGCATCACAGAACACGCCCTGCCACATACCCCCCAGGTATGTGGCAGGCCAGCTGCCTCTGAGCCAAGGC
This sequence comes from Pundamilia nyererei, assembly GCF_000239375.1. Lineage (NCBI taxonomy): Eukaryota > Metazoa > Chordata > Actinopteri > Cichliformes > Cichlidae > Pundamilia > Pundamilia nyererei. Next base: position 1,220 of record NW_005189325.1, read on the forward strand.
TCAGAGGCAGCTGGGCAGACGGCCGGCACGCAGGACCATGCAGCCTGCGTGCCGCCCTCAGGCAGGACCCCATTTTTTATTTAATTATAAATAAATACTTTCTCCTAATTATGTCCTGGGTTTTAAGTAATTAATAATACAAAAGGAAAAATCACAAAAAACACCTAAGGTCATGAAAATTAATTGCGATTTAGCAATTCAATGAGCCATCCACCTTATTTTTTGAAAAGTATCGGTATCGGTATTGGTATCGGCAATACTGGCCCGTATTTACTTGCAGTATCGCACACCACTACAGTGTATAAACTGCAAATCTGTTTAGCACTCTAGAAACGCCTGCTAAAGACTTCTTTTAAAGTAGTAAGAGATTAGAAATGTATGACCAGGGCTTAGCTTTAGTGCACGCTTCTGCTGGGACTAATAATGTGTTATACTAAATGTGAGCTTATTAGCACAACTCATGCAAAACACACTTTGGGGCCAATGCCACCAAGACCATACACTGGAACCCTATTTTTACATTAGGCGTCATGGTTAAAAAACAAACAAACACTCATGTCATGCGTGCAGTTCTTAAATGCCTGCAACAATTCTACATTTATGACAATAAAAATTCGTATTACAAAGGAAAAATAAGGTTTCAGAAAAAATAAAACTTACCACAAAAGGGCTCCCAATAACAAAATTGCTGCAAACGTGGTAAATGCAGCTAGCCCAGTGCAGAGAGTTAGCTGTTCCAGTTCAAAGGTCTGTAACATACCACAGCACGTCCTCCTTTATCCAGCGTCAAAGGCAATACAGTAAAAAACCCTTCCCAAATGATTTTATTTCTGTTCGGAAATTAACGTTCCACAACTTTCTTTCGGAGTAATGAGCGGGCATTCGGACTCGAAGCGACGATTCCAAGATGGTTCCCAGCACCTCATGAAGAAACAGGTGGCGCACGTACGTACGTACATATGTAGGCACGTACGTGACGTCAGTGTCGACTCAAATTATTCAAAGGCAATTTCTGAAACTAATCAACATATTCAAGCAATGATAACTTGAAAAAACAAACTTGTTCAAACTACTCAAAAAAATAAAGGTGTATGAACTTATAACAGGTTTTTAAGTAGTTGCAAGTCATTTCATTTATCAAACTATTACTATTCGGTCTTACAGTGTATGTATTCATTCATTGTTTTGAAATATAAAGAAAAAACATTATATGAGAAGGTGTGTCCAGACTTTTGACTAGTAGTGTATATATACCATTAAGACACAAGCAATCAGGAAAAAAAATGGTTTAGCTGGATGCAAAAAAGAACATTTTTTGTTGGTGTAACTTTTCCATTATGGTCCAGGGATTATGCTACTAATGTTAACTGAATTGAGAAGACCTGTCATAAAGACAGAAAGATATGACTGAGGATTGTTAATAACCAGTGGGTTGAAAAAGTGGTATAGATTAAATAGCATCTGTTGCTTGTAGTTCAGAGTTCCATGTGTAGAGTCTGTATTTTCATTAGCTGGTAGGGGAGGGATATTAAAGATTAGGAGGTTTTAGGTATCATAAGGCCTAGAGTCATTTGACCTTTTCAGTGTACATCGCTGCTGTTGTTTTTAGGTGTGAGGGAATTAAAGGCTCACTGAGGGATATCTTGGCCAATCTAATCAGTGTGAACCAGGGAGAGAAGTTCCTAAGATGTGGGAGTCTGCAATATGAGCTGTGGGATGATATATACATGCTGCTTAGGTCCCTGCAAAGAGCATTCCTTAATTAACTCACAGTAAAAATGAGGCCAGTGAAAGTGAGAATCCACCTTTAAACCTTTAAATAGTCTTATGATCAGCTTCATTCTTTGTCCATTGGTCAGTTATGGGTTTGATAGTTCTGACTGACTGCTATTGAAGCTTTCATCTTAATCTTGTGTGTTTCTTCCAGGTTAGAAAATTAGAGAACAAACAAAATTTGAATTTGAAAGCTTCTTAGTCTACAGCTGTGTGTTTCAATAAATTCTATTTAATTTTTAGTGCCATGTTGTGTACAAAGGCCTTCCCAGTGCCCATGTAAATGAGGAAGGCCAAGTATCTCAGTGGCTAATTTTGGAATTTGGGTGATGTCTGTGATGTGATATACATTTTTCATCCATTTACCTATGAATATTTAAAATTTCCAAGTCCAGCATTTTGAAGAATGAGTTAACCTTCTTCCTAGTTGATTTTTGCTTAGTTTCGTTTTTTCTTTCACAGTTTAGATTTAAACATACTGATCCTTTCTGTCACCTTTCTGGATTGGAATAATAAAAATGCCAAGTCTACTTAATTGTCATTTCAGGTTTTAAACTGTTCCCCTTCTTTTAGCTGCAGGTATCACTGAGATCCAAGGTACCAGTATTAGCATTATTAGCTACTCAGAAATAACAGCCATCTTTCAGCTGTGAGGTTGGAGGTCTGGCAATAAAACAGGACTTTGAGACAGTACATAGAATTTTGTGTCCCAATTTTTGACTTTTTAATTTTGTTTTTGACTTTTTATTTTCAGTGACTCTTTGGCGAGTACCATGGTCTAGGGTCTGAGACACTGTTTTAAGATTCTGTATGTTATCATATTTTCATATTATTATCATATTGTCTGTTTGATTTTCTGTTTAGTCCTTCACATGTTTTGTTATCATCTTTATGTTTCTTAACTTTAGTAGAGTTTCCTGGATGATGAGATGGACAAAGACCCAGATGGGGGTCACCCTGGAAGTTCTCCCAACTCACCTACAAGTTAATGCTCTCACTGTCAGTGTCCTCGATGAGATCACTAGAAGTGAGTACTTCAATTTGTACATTTACAAGACTTCCCTTGGTTAAAGATGTATAATCCTTATGTTGACTAGACTTGCTAGAAAATAACTTTTCACCATATACATTTTTTGCAACAACTTGCTCTGTCCCTTCGACCCACCAACCATATGAGTGCATCATAAAACTCCTACTAGGTGATTATTTGCCCAGTAAACACCAGAACAATCCTCCAGTCATGTTCCAGACCTTAGTGAAAGATGTACACTTGACCCTAAACCTTTTTCTTTTGCTGGCTTTCTTTCAGAGTAGAATTACAACATGGGGAACCATAAGCTCCTCGTTGTGAAGATGGCACTGGAAGAGTAGAAACACTGGCTTGGGGACTGTGGGGATTATATCATTTTAATATCATGTTTATTCTTTTATATCCTTTTTATTAAGCTTTGATTAGTGGCATTTGATTAAAACATTTGTTCAATATATTACACATATAGTTTCAATCATGTTATTACACATATTGCAAAATGTGCTCATAAAAGAGGTGGCCTTCTGTCTGGTAAGAGGTTACAAGCTTTATCTGGCGAGGTGAGAGGTGAGACAGAGTGCAGTGAAGCCGAGGCACGCTCGTTTGCACACACAGACATTATATAGACACATTTCTAGGTTAGAGTTAAGACATATTTTGCTTGTAACTGCATTTTGTGCCTGCATAAGCTACAGTTTTTTTGTAGAATGTACTTCTGATGTTCCAGAGATAAGCGAGAATAGGAAGATCAACAGGAAGCACCTGGCATGGAGACGGAGAAAATGTCTTTTTGAGTGTGTGTCAAAGGTTGTCAACAGAAGAGCTGTGGTTACTGTAACTTATGCATGTTATGTACCTGCTTGACGCAAGAGGGGGCATAATACCCTGACATATAAAAACATTTTAAGTATGCTTTCTTGTGGGATTTATGCTGAGGATTGTGACGGTGTATTTCCTCCACACGTGTGTTTAATAAAATCATTGTTTTGACGCACTTGGACCAGTGGTCGTTTGTCTCACACCTCAATCACGAATCGGGACAGGGCTTTGAACAACCATTTGAAGTCTAGACAGATCGGATAATAGGAACTTGGTCTACCTCCGATTAGCCAATTGCCTCAATCATGACATACCAGGTGGGCTCTTTAATTATTAACCAGGTTCCTGGAACTGCAAGCTGTATGTTGTTTCATGTCAGTTTTCCCACCAATAAGACTTTAGAGGAACCAGACCTCATCTTGACTTACCTATGTGTTCACCAAAGAAGGGAAATTACATTTCTGGTTAGGATGTCCTAGCAGACCAAGGCCCTGCTTGGATATCAGGCATCCCAAAAGAGTGAGTTGTCCATTCCCTTCATGCTGCATTACCTCTGTTTCCATGTTTAGAGGACCACTAAAGCACCTCTGCAGAGAACAGCGGAACAAAAAAATAGACTGGGTTTCTGTGTAGGTTCTCAGTCATCCAGATCATAGTAAATAAGACGCTTGGAAAGAAAAGCAACTCGCCTTTTTTAAGTGTCTTGAAGACATATCGCTTCTCATCCGAGAAGCTTTTTCAGTTCAAAGAAGTTTCATGGATGAGATTCTTTGGTCTGAAGAAGCTTCTCGGATGAGAGGTGAAACATCTTCAAGAAACGTAAAAAAGACCAGTTGCTTTTGTTTCCAAGCTCCTTGAGTGACTGGACTTCTTGACACCAGACCCCAGCTCCCAACTGCACTCAAGGTCAGAAGGTTTGAACAGAATCAATAAACCTGTCTCCTAACAACGTTTTAGTCGTAAGGTCAGTGAAGTGGCAAAGAAAGAGCCTGAAGGTTACTGATACAGTACTATGCAAGCATATTGTGCCAAACTAATTTCTTTGTTTTGGTAGGAAAGAGGGAAATAGTCATTTATTGAAACATCTGTAAGCATATAAGGAAATGCTGTATATAAGCCAAGTTTTTAAAATTCTAACAAGTTTAAAAGTCAATTTTTGGTATTACCACTTTTATTTTTCATACAGCCTCAATGCTCTTTGGGAAGCTTTATTTATATAGTTCCAAATCACAACAACAATTGCCTCAAGGCACGTTATAATGTAAGGTAGACCCTACAAAATTCCAAAGCTACTTTAATTTCAATGCTATTTTGTTATAATCTCTGTCAACATGCTCCAGGCTTTGTGGAGGCCAGTTCGTGACAGTGTTTCGTTGTGTGTTTTGTATGGCATTGTGGAGTTTGTTTGAGATCATTGTGCCAAGGTTTTGGCTGGCTCTTTTGGAATCATTTTGTTGTACAAAATGCATTTGGATAAGTGGAATAAATGGATGGAAATAAAAATAATAAACTGCTGGATGTTGTCGTGATTTCAAATTAAATCACGACAAAACTATAATTTTTGTCAAACCATGACTCTGTTAGTCTTGTAAGAAATGACTTGAGCCAGCTACTGTACATGCCCACATTCAAAACCTTGTGCTATGACCTGGCCTAGGGGTAACCGGGACCCCAACATGCAGGTGTGACTCCCCACTCCCACAACCACCCCCAAGAGGCCAGCAACAAAGCAATTAAAGGGGCTAATCAGCAGTTTATCCTCTTCGGATGTGAGCAATGCCAAAACAACAAACAAAAAGGTTTTAATTTTCACCATTCTTCCCTATCAGAAAGTAAAAGCAAGCAAAAGACAATTCTCTAACCTAAGCTCCTACCAACAAACATGAGAAAAAGTGTTTCAACAAAAAGGGCTTCTCACTCCTACTAAACTGACTAAACTCCACATTCTCTATTGTTCCCTGATTGCACCATATTTGCATTACTGTGCAGAGGTTTGGGGCAATACTGACACATGTTCTCTATCATCAATCTTTATATTACAAAAAAGGGCCATAAGGATAATCCATAGAACTGGTTACAGAGATCATACAAATCCATTATTCTTAAAATCAAAAATTCTAAAATTCACAGATCCGGTTCATTTTCTCACTGCACAAATTATGTAATGCAATAAATAACCTGCTTCCTGACAATATTCTAAAACTGTTTTCTAAAAGAGTACAGGGATACAATTTGAGGGGGGAATTAAATTTAAAACATCCTTGTATCCGTACAACATTAAAAAGTTTTTGCATCTCTGCGTGTGGAGTGAACCTGTGGAAGTAAAGATATGAAGCAATGTCCGAGCATGGCGCAGTCTAAACAGCGGTTTAAGGATATGGTTTTTGCAGAGTACAGGGAGGAGGTAGAGATTTGATAGGGTGTTCCTGTCCAATATTTTCATGTGTGTGCGGATGCACGGGTATGTTGGTATGGGTATATATATCTGTAGGTCGTGTATCCTGGGGTTATTGAAAATGTGTAAAAGTGTGTATATGTGTGTATATATATATATATATACACACACCATACCTTACCATGCATGGAGGGTTTCACCCCAAGTCCAGCACCCTGAGGCTGTACGCTAAGCGGAAGGAAGGGGGCCGGGGACTGGTGAGTGTCAGCACCATAGTCCAGGATGAGACGACGAACATCCAAGAATATATTGGGAAGATGGCCCCAACTGACCGAGTGCTCAGTGAATACCTCAGGCAGCAGAAACCCGAGAAAGAGGAGGGAGACGAGGAACCATCATGGAAGGACAGGCCCCTGCACGATATGTACCACCGGCAGATAGAGGAGGTGGCTGATATCCAGAAATCCTACCAGTGGCTGGACAAAGCTGGACTGAAAGACAGCA
>NW_005189326.1:0-7740 GCF_000239375.1 Pundamilia nyererei
TTTGCATGGTTTTATTCTGTTTCTATTGCATGGTTTTTAGTGTTTTATGTGACATGGTTTTTATCCACTGTGAACTGGCTGCACATGGGACAAATTAGCTGATAGGGACCACCTGCTGAGGCAGGGGTGTGTCCAGAGGTGGCCTATCAGCTGTGTAAAGACCTTTTAAAAACAGGCTAGCTGGGCACTGAAGGAGAGAGGCCCCAGACTGGAAGGTTAATGCGAGATGGCCAGTGTGATGCGGCGGCCAAGTCCTGACCTCATGGAACAGCAACAGTAAGAGACAACGCGTGTGATTGGCAGCAGGGCAGAGGTTTACCTCTGCCTGCATTTGTGAGTAGGGTCTCTACTGTTGTTTACTGGGTGCAGCTGGATTGGGAGAGGGTCACCATGGCCATGAGCCAGGGCCGCTTCTGGGACCATTGTTCTGGCCCCTATTTGTTATGTTGCAGGACACCGACGCAAGGGGACCTGTGGCGATGGTCACATCATGGATTCGGGTGCAGAACGCAAGCCGGGCTGGGAAGTGATGGGCCAGCGGAAGGACAAGAAGATGGGTGGCTCTTTCTTGTCTGCTGAAGACGGGGCTGGCGTGGACTCTGCTCTAAAGGAGGAATTCCTGGCCTGCTGATGGACCCATAATGAACATGTGGCCTAATTATAGCAGGGGGGGGGAGTTGGTGAATGTAGAAAATGGTAGTTTTACGGGTTTTAGAATTGTTTTTAGTAGAGAGCAAACATTTTATTACATACATTTTAAGGGTGTTTTTATTTGTGCTCCCTGGCCTAGTAGTAAACTGTTTCTGATCAGACCTGCTTCCTCTCTGTGCCCGTGGTATCTGACTTGCTTGCTCCCCCTTGTATTTTAAAGAATCTTTCTTTTTAGCGTGACATTCTGGCGCGACCGCTTTAGTGTTTGCAGCGCGCTACATCTGCACATATCCATGGACAATAAACGCAATTCTGATTCAGATTTCAAACTATTTAAAAGACAATCAGGTGTTCTTCATCAAATAAGATGCCACACAAATTATTTGTGCCACACTAGCTACACTCTAAACACGCAAAATGTCAAACATCTCAAACTCTCCCTCACACTTTTTTTTTTTTTTTGGTTCTATACTGTACACTTTCTTTCCCCACGGGGACCAATAAAGTACACTTTCTATCACTGCAGTCACTACTAAAGCTTCCCTCTCTTCCCAAACACCCAAATGATATGGTTGACATTTTTTTGTAGTATTTCTTTGTAAATCTTATCCTGGTTTCCTGCATTGAGGTCTTTGCTCTCTGTGACCATCAGAGTGAAGAGAAAATCAGCCTCAGAACATCTTCTGGTTTATAACTAAAACTGTTTTACACACAGAGGACTCGCCATCACATTGCTTACAACACTTATTTAAAAAAGTAGAGATCTGTCAGTGAGACTCACAGCACTTTTTTTAGCCTGTGTATAATTTAAAAAAAAATAAACATCACAAAAAATCACACTGAAAGAAAAAAATTCAACAGGTTTACATGTGAAATGTAGTGAATCTCTAAGGGGCTCAAGGGGCAACCATCCATGACTTCAAGTTTCTTTTGAAAATATTGACAAGTGTGGTCTCCAAAGAAACCTTAGAATCTAAGCTAAATACCAAAAGACAGCAAAAACAACAGCTGATTAGAAGAGTGGTTAACGTAATTGTGCAAAAGTCCGCTACGAAGCCATAAAAATATAGAACTTTACAATAGCTACAAAATTTATATTTTTTTTATTTTTCCTGCAGCAGAAGTTATGTAGATGATGTTGGAAAATGTCAGAGTGTCAGGATCAGACTGAGAGAAATGTCTGAATCTATGTTGGATCAACTCAAACTAACTCTCTGGATCAACACTCAGTTTGATGAAGCTGTTTGGAGCTGTGTCCGGCGGCTTCTCTCTCAAACCTGGTTAAATCACCATGGTAACGTATGCTGAACACATAACCTGCATTGTAAATATGGAGCTGTACATTGTTACAGAACAAATATAAAGTTTCAATAAAAAGTTTCAGAGTATCAGGATCAGACAGAAATATGTGAGTGTGCAGCTCCATAAATCTATAGTTTGATAACAATCATAACACTGTGAGCTGTAAAACACCATCAGCTGTATTTAATGAAAAGATGATGAAACCTACTGACACGGCTCCATCCTTCATTTCTCTGTCCAGAAGATCCACCCGGTTCTTAAAAGATGGATGCTGGTTTTCTGGAACAAAGTAAACACTGGCATGTCTTGAACAGGAAACTGGTAAAAAAAAAAAGAAATCATACAAATACAGAACAACAAATATTTGTGACAGGATTTATTCAGCTCAGGGACATATTTTAGACACAGCTCAACACTTTCATGTCTCTGTTCCAGTAAAAAAAGTTTATTTCTATTACACTTGTTAAGACCAAGATCAGTCATTAAGCTTTATGGTAATTTTAAAAAAAAGCCAGCAGCACAAAGCAAAATAAACACATGACAAAAACAAGACATTAAAAATAAGAACAAGACGTTAAACTGAAGTCTGAAGCTGACAGGGAGCCAAAGCAGAAGCTTAGAAAGATTTATGAGAATGAGTTAAAACCCTTGCACAAGCATTTTGGACAGAATTAATAAATGTTTTAATCAAACGAGAAAACCATTAATAATCAATAAGAGAGCACATAAAAGCACAGACGAGCATCTTCTGAGACACAACAGCTTCACATTGTTTTCATTTTTTGCTGCTGATGTAGTTTAGCCTTAGTTTCCTTCCCATGTGTTTGCTGTCAGTCTTCTACGAGCAAAACAGAAGCAAAGGCCGTCTGTTCAGTCAGTGAAACATCAAACAAAGATCAAAGCTTCCTCCATGAGCCATGCAGAGGAAACACTGAAGCAAACACAGACAATGAGGCACAGAAACATTAAGAAAACCAAAGAATCAACACAGAGAGAAGAAAATAATAGAATCAAAGTGAAACTAGAAACATTGAGAAAAATAATGAGATCAAAGTGTTCCTCACACTTTGTGTTTTAGGGATCTAAATGTTTTAATTGTTACATTAAGAAAAAAGAAAACAATCTTAAAACCTACTCAGAACTAAGTCTGGATTTTGTTCTTCCACATAAGTCCAGGACGCAGCCGAAGGTCAGACTTCAATGTATCTAAAAAGAGGTAATCAATGTGTTTAGAGATTCAGCCAACTCTGATTATAGCTGCAGATAGTTCAGGGTCACTGCATGAAGGTAGAAATCTGTGTGGAGAGACAGGAAAAGAAAGTAAAGTGACAAATGAGATCAGAGTCTTTTGAAATAAAACAGGAAGTGATCGAATAGAGAGACAAGATGCAAACCCAAACACAGACAGGGAGGCAAAGAAACATTAGGAAACCAAAGAATCCCCACAGAGAGAAGAAAATAATAGAATCAAAGTGAAACTAGAAACATTGAGAATAAAGATGAGTTCAAAGTGTGAGGAGGTCTGATGTTCCAACGGTGTTCAGGCTGAGAATTATTACCTGCAATGCTCCAGTTTGACCTCATGGTGGCAGTGCTGTCTCACTGTTGTCATGGCTATAGTCAGACTACAGGAGATAACTAGAGGGCTCTACTAAAACTGATGTTTTATCATGTTTTTATTACATCATGCTGACACCAGCCTGATAATAGCTGTTGATTCAAGAGGGTGACATAGGTGGTTGTCCAGGGTAGCAACATGGTGGTGGTGGGGGGGGGGGGCATCTTGGCATCAGCAAAAAATCAAAGGTTGCTGCTGGTACCAATGCCCCGACATCATGCTGGCTTATTTTGGGCATGAGCACCGATTGGTGTTCTATTGGGAGTAAAGGCGCCTCCGTTTGTGGGGTGTGCCTGCTGCTTGCCAAACATAGCGAGGAGAGGGTGGGGCGATGGGAGTTTCTCTGGCTGGAGCAGCATCTAAAAACCAGCTCATAAAATGAAAACAAAATGAAAACAAACCAACAAAATAGGGCTGTCAATGCCGTCATCACAAGTAAAAATTTTAATGGATCTAATCCATTCGGAGCGCAAAATGACTCAAAATCCCTGATATGTCTCTGTCAATGCATTTCAGGCAGTTTGTCCAAAGTTTGCCCATTCTGGTCTCCAAATGGGTTGATTGCATTAAAAAATTTAATCACATTAATTGTGATGACAGCGTTAAGGAGTTAACGTTGCCAGCCCTACACTAAACACAAAAACAGAAGACATTATGATATAGACTTAGAATTTGCACCAATGTTTTTTTCTAAATTCTATCACACACATATACGCGAAAAGTGAGCGCGAGGGCCCTCGGCCCGCCTGTTTGCTGCTGCTGCTGTGCTAAAGTCTCACACGCAAGTTGTTGAAAGGGAAGGGGGCAGGCTACTTCCAAATACTGTAGGTCTATTAGTCTATTAGTTTATGTTGTGGGGCTGGGTGTTGATCATGGGGTGCAAAATAACTGATAGAAGATGGAAAAGAAAAGGTCAAAGCCACCAGGTCCTCAGTTTAGAAAAAAATGGGAAATGAAACAAGATAACATTCAGTAGTAGGGCCAGGACTCCGCAGTCTATTTACACCTACAGACCAGTCGACACTCTTTCAGTGATGAGGACGTACACATCCTGGACAGGGAGGAACGCTGCAGAGGGAGTGTTCGCCCAGTGCACCAAACAGGACCGCCCCTGTTTCCGAGGTTATTAAATGCACCACAAACCGCAGAGTCGGAGTGACCTGCTGAAAGTCAGATCTGTTCTTCAAATCAGACTTTCAGCTTTATTTCAAGCTTAAATGTAATCTGATGTAGTCAATATTTAAAGTCAGGCTCTGTTATTGACTGAAAACTCCGACAGACTCAGACATTTAGAACAAACTAAGAGTCGGATCAGCACAAATACTGACACAGAGATGGCTGCTGGCACTGCGCTGCTCTGCTGCACTTTGCTGTTTGTCCTTGTCTTCGTCTCTGCAGGTGAGATTGAACTAAACTGAGTTTCTCTCTGTGAAAACAAGAAGTACAGGAGGATTATTTTCATATGGATTCATAAAGCTAACATCTTGTAGTTTCTGACACTTTGCATGTTTAGCATGAGGCTAAAATTCCCCCTCAGTGGGTCACTGGTGACCTGCTGGATGTTCAGAGGTTCATTAAATCCGACATGACTAAAAACTCAAATGTCAAAGGAAATAAACAAAAAATTTTAAAGTCAATCATTCTAATCATAATTGTACTTTGACCTTTAACCTCTCTGCTCTGTGTTGTTTCCTCTTTCAGACCAGAAAATCATCACAGCTGTGTCTGGACAGGACGTCACTTTGACATGTCAAGCTCCAAACATCAACATCACAGCTGTAGAGTGGAGGAGAGCTGACCTGGAAGATGAATATGTGCTTTTGTACCAGGATGATCAGTTTGATCCCGATCAACAGCATCCATCTTTTAAGAACCGGGTGGATCTGCAGGACAGACAGATGAAGGATGGAGACGTGTCTTTGATTCTGAAACATGTGACAATTAATGACTCTGGAATATACGAGTGTCGTGTCTTCAGAGAAGAAACAAAGTTATGGAAGAAAATCAGCATCATCAACCTGACTATTGTTCCTCTAGGTGAGTGAGTAGAGTTGAGTGTGTGTGATCAGAGGTGAAGCTGCTTCCTGGTTGTTGATGTTTCTTTGTTGTATGGATGAGCTGGTGGATATCAGAGGTAGACAGATAGAGAGAACAGTTTCAGATCTGGCCCCAGATGTCAGCCTAATGTTTACCTTAATCAAGCCATGTAATAACAACATGTGCCGGAACATAATAGTGCAAAAGTAACATGACAAAACTGTTCAGACAGTGAATGGTCTGATTCTTATGTAACGCTTTTCAACTCTCCTGGATAACATGAAGTGCTCTATACAACATGCCACATTCACACACTTTCTCTAAACTGAGTGCTTCCTAACTATATTCATACATATTCACACTCTTGACATGCAGATTAGAGGAGCCAGGGATCAAACCACTAACCTTCTGATTAATAGGTGACTTGCACTACCTCCTGAGCTACAGCCACCCGCTGTTAAAGATGAGTAAACCCTCACTAGGTTTCGGATAAGGTGTACAATCAAAACTGCATTTGAAACGTTGGCTACCATAGAAGTATAGTACATGGCATTTGGGTCTTCTAACTAAAATTGGAACATAATCAGTGCCATCATTGCCAGACCTGGCCCATGTCTGGATGTGTTGAGTCTGTGTTTCCACAGGCCCGCTAGTTTAGAGACTTATTCTCGTGTAGTATATCCTCAGCTATGCACCACTTTCTTTTGACAGTGTCAGTGTAGATTTAGATTTCACACAGCTCCTTGCATCATTCACCTCCTATTGCATCAAAACTTCACCATTAGTACATGTTCTAAACGTGCTTAGCAATCACCCTACTTCTCATCCATCTCATACACAGTAAACTACATCCTGCAAGTAAACAAATAAATGTCAACAGTCAAACAAGAACAATCAACATTCTCAAAATCATATGTCACTACAATCCAACTGTATACAGACATTGGCATTCAAACAGTCTTCTTTATGACTCCTATCAACCCCCCAAAATCTTCTCACTGTAGGCATCCTTCCTGTGGGGGTTAGAGTCAACTGGTGAGTCAACTGCATTTACAACTCTTCTCCAGGTGACGTTGTACAAATTCCATGGTAAATCCCCAACTTGGACTGATCCATTGCCTGTCATACACATGGGTAACTGGCCTGCTTCCACTTTGTTTAGCAATATAATGTCCTGCAGCAGGTCAGGTACTTAGGGTCAGGCTAGCAGGTCTGTCGTACCAGAGCAATTCACCTTCACAGCTACTGGCAAATCAACTTTCCCATTCAGGTTCAGGGGAGTTAAGAAGTTGGCAGTGTTCCAAGCATTTCTTACTCCTGGGTGTGTGGCTAAGGCAAGCAAAAAAACTGTCTCGCTCTCTGTGGCTATATGGCCACAGCCCAGAAGAATGTGTAGATAGTGGCATCACAAGCATAACAATTGGTCTTGTTGTTCATGTAAGCAGTTGGGTTCATAAACTGCCACCAGTAGTTCATTGAAAACCCATGCAGGTGCTGGGTGTGGTTTGCTTTGTCCCAGTGCGCTCCTGTCAACCCACTCAGGGTCAACAGGCTCAAGAAGGTGCACAGCACATTCCTTAGCCATTCTAAATTTCTGGTTTCTGGATTCTGGTTCCGTTGTTTTCTTCACCAGGATTGAGACAAGAGGCCCTTGAGCAGGGGTTGGCAACCCTAGGCACGGGGGGTTAACTGATGGCACGACCATAGCTGGACTAGCCATCGGGCATACCAGGCATTTGCTCGGTGGCCCGATAATTTTCTTTTTTTTTTTTTGTAACGGTATTAACAACGAAAAGTGGTGGATTGGCCAGATGCTGCCCGGTGTGTAAAAATAACTGTTTGGTGGTGGCATCGCGGAGCTTCCACAGATTCAGTAACATTAGCAAGTGGTGGAGGCTGGCAAGTGGATCAGGGAGAGGGGAGGCAGGAGGAGCAGAGACCCGAGGCAGCAGCCAGTCCAACTGTCAGGTGAACTGAACTTCAGGAAAGAAATTATGACCTGCAGTCTATCTGGGTCAGATATTGTCACGGCGAGTGAGGTGAGCCGTGTGGAGGAAATGAAGGAGGATCCAAGTGCAGGCAGTCGTGAAGGTGTAAAGGTGGTTTATTGAACATGAAAGTAAATACAAACG
>NW_005189327.1:0-7733 GCF_000239375.1 Pundamilia nyererei
ACAATTTGTGTGTTCCCTTTTCATTTTAGGTTGGTTAGCTAGTTCTGTCTCTCAATAGATGCAACAAAAGTGGCTCAGATGTGGTTGTAAGTATTTGAGGTATTAATGGAACGTGTACAACATAGATAAACAAATCTATGCTCTTTAAAAAAAACAGTTATTGATGATGATTAACAAACTTCTTTCATTTTTTTTCCTAGGTTTTAAATGTGGAAGTGCAGACAGTGTGCTGAAAGTGTTTTGACAAGGTACCAATTACTAAAGCATTACAGATTAAAGCATGGTCATTATGGTCAAAGACACTCATATCCATGCACATACTATGAATGCCCTTGTTCATTTAAAACATGGAATGCTCTCAAAACACATTTGAGTCGATGTCATATTGATTCTTCAAGTAGATCAGGAGAACCCGTTATCTTTACATGTTCCTTGTGTCCTGGAAGCAAACTGATATCAGTTAAAGATTATTTCTCCCATATTAACAACCATCTCAAGTGTTTTGAGACAGTCACTTGTATCTTTCAAAACTGTTCATTTCAAACAAATATATATGGTACTTTCAAATCGCATAAGAATAGAAAACATGGAAATTGCACAGAAAAAGACTTTAAACCTGAAGTTTTGAAAGGGTTTGTAAATGAAGATCAGCTATCTGAGGAACACTTAACAGATGATAGAGAAAATCACTCTAACTCCAGTGGTCCTAGTTTTGTTGAAGCTGAAAATGAGAACTTGCAGGAAATCATAATTAGGAAATTTGCTGCTGTCTTGCTCAAATTAGAGGTTTTTTCACATGTACCCAGCTCTGCCATTGATGAATTGTTGGAAGAATTACACTTCATTTTTACTTCTGCTGTAGTGCCCGTTTCAAACACAGCCGCTGTTGAGGTATTCAGGAGGCACAAAGTTCAGGCTGACTTTCAAATAATTAATGAAGTTAACCTTGCCATTAATGCAAATAATCCTGTGGTGAAAGCTATAGCGAAGGGTGGTCCACTTTCCACCTCATTTAAACGTAAACAATATTATAAAGAATATTTTGAAGTGCTGGAACCTGTTGAGTATAAACTTGAAGCATATTCCAATAAGACTTTTCAGTATGTTCCCCTGCTGAAGTCTTTACATCAGTTACTTTGCCGTAAAGATATAATTGATAAGCTTGTTGACAACTACACAACCTGCCTTGAAAGTAATAACCAATACACTTGTTTTCAAGATGGTGAATATTACAAAATAAATCCTTTTTTTTCTAGTGAAGTTTTGCGGATCTCTCTGTGTTTATATGTAGATGATTTTGAAGTTTGCAATCCATTGGGAACATCACGCAAGAAACACAAGCTTTGTGCTGTGTACTGGACTTTTGGTAACTTGCCCCCTGGTAGCAGCTCAGCCCTTTCATCAATCTATTTAGCACTGCTGTGCAAAGTGGATTTTGTCAAAGAATACGGCTATCAAAAACTTTTTGAGCCACTGTTGCATGACCTTGTAACTTTAGAGCAGGAAGGGGTTTTTATTCCACAGCTTGGGTCATTCATTAAAGGGACCGTTCAGTGCGTTATAGCTGATAATCTTGGGGCTCATGGCCTAGCTGGATTTATTGAGAGTTTCTCAGGAAAATATTTTTGCCGCTTTTGTACAGCTCAGCTTTCAGACATCCAGCAGCTCGAGGTGAAATCAGGAGCCTTTGACCGTAGGACCAAGGAGGTTCATCAGTTGCACATTAAAACCTGTGAGGAAAAAGGGGTAAGCTGCTTTGGTGTAAGGACAGGATGTGTTTTAACTAAGAGCTTATCTCACTTTAATGTGATAAGTGGATACCCACCTGACATTGTCCATGATCTATTCGAAGGCATAGTTCCCGTTGAACTGGCAAAGTGCATTGCAGTGCTAATATCTAAAAAGTTATTTACTCTTCAACATCTGAATAATCTCATACTGTCTTTTCCCTACAAATGTGGGGATAAAACTAACCGTCCTCATGTGTTACCCAAAAACCTGCAGCAGAAGCACACAATTGGTGGGAATGCACATGAAAATTGGTGCCTTCTTCGGTTACTTCCACTAATTGTTGGAAAACTTGTTCCTATTGATGAACCTGCATGGCAGGTGATATTGTATTTGAAAGATATTGCAGATTTGGTTGTGGCAAATGTTCATACTTTAGAATCTATTGCATATCTGGAATGCACAATCTCAGATCATCGTAAATGCTACCAAGCACTCTTTCCTGATCAAAGGTTGTTGCCAAAACATCATTTTCTGGAGCACTATCCTGAAATGATTAAATGTTTTGGTCCTCTTGTATCATTATGGACTATGCGGTTCGAGGCCAAACATAGCTTTTTTAAGCAGGTTGTTAGGCACATACATAATTTCAGAAATGTAACATTTACACTGGCAAACAAGCATCAGCAAATGGTTGCTTATAATTTGCTTCGCCCTGACAACGAGAAGTCTTCATTGGAAGTTTTGCAAACCTCAAGAGTCTCAATTGATATCCTTCATGATGATGTTGTGAACTCGCTTGTACAGAAGCACCCAGAAATCTCTGAAATAAACCTGGCCCAAAGTGTCACTGTCAATGGCATCAGATATAAAAAGGGCATGATAGTTGTGCATGGATCCTGTGGTGGTCTTCCGGGATTTTCCGAAATAATGCAGTTGTGCATTATTAAAGACGAGTTGACTCTTATTGTTAAAAAACTCAACTCCTATTATAGAGAACATTATCGAGCCTTTGAGTTGCATCCAACAAGAGAGTTCGCAGCAGTTGATCAGAAGGAACTTGCTGACCACTATCCATTGGCTGAATACAAAGTTGGATCCCTACGAATGGTAACCTTAAAAAGATTTGTACATGTTGCTGGTAAGTTTTATTTTATATTTTTTCTTAGTGGTGACTTCAGATCTTTGACACATTTACAGTAACACAAAGCCTAGTTTATACTTCTCCACCAGGAGACCAATACATACACTCAGGCACACTGACGGAGCTTTGATCCTTTCAAACTTCTCCGTTGCTTTGTGACTGTTTCAAAGCAATTTGCCAGGGCAGCAAGGTGGTGCATTGCTTCTTGAGACTGGCACAACTCATGTGACTCGCTGTCTTTTAATCTTTCCGGGACCGATTGTTTAAAGCTTGTATTGTCAGACTTCATCAGCTAGATGTTCTTCAATCTGCTCCATGGTAGAACTCTGCTTTCTACTCTCTCTTTACCTCTTAAATCGCTGTTTTTGTGAGATGAGAAAACCAGAAGAGTGACTTTCCTGAATTGAAGTAGTTAGCTGACCAATCACAGGCTTGCGCTGTCCATGGAGTTTGATATTTATCTAAAAACTTGGGCATGTCTCTGTTCGTCCTTGCGAGTCTGCTACAGGGTGCTTGCCTTGCGCAAAATGACACAGCACGTCTCTGTGCCCACACTGACGAAGAAGTATAAACTAGGCTTAAAAATTAAATTTTAGATTGGTTTTCATTAAGAAACATTAACGGGTAATTTATTTGCAAATAAATTCCACCAAAATGAAAAGAAAAGTTGTTTTTTTTTTTTTTGGTTTTCAGAATGAAAACAAGATGGCTGCAACTTTAAGAATCATTCTTGGAGAGGACAACGCATCAAAATTATCTCTTCCCAATGGGATACCCAGTTCACTAGAGTACCTTAAGGAAGAAATTAGAAGGCAATTTGGTTTGACTGGAAACTTCAGGCTTCAGTACAGAGACATTGAATTTGACAACGAGTTTGTGAACTTGACACTGCCTTCAGAAATCAAAGACAAGTCCACAGTTAAAGTTGTTTACTTGCCAGTTGAGTCGGATGTAGTCTCCCTCAATGCCACACTCCAGGAAAGAGATGACTGTTCCACCCCATGTTCTCTAGCTGATACAGACATTCTTTCTTCTGCTGAATCTACCTCGTCAGATTCTTCACTGAGATCACAACCATGGCCCTTGAAATTCCAAATACCTGAGTTTAGTTATGAGGTGCAGTTTCAGTTAGAACAAGGAAACCAAGCCTTCCTTAACAATGGTACTCTTCTGCATCCAAGTACCAAACTCAAATCTGATATATTGCAAAGTTTGGCATCAGAAATGGTCAAATACAAAATCTATCCTTCCAGCGCAGAATTTGATAATGTAGCGGAGGCCTTGATAACAAAATATCCATGTTTAAAGGAGCAAGGTTCAGTCACTGGCTATTATGGATGGAAAATCAGCCTGAAATACAAAATGGCAAACTATCGAACTAGACTAAGGAACATCGGCTGCCAAGAGCTGACCATTAATTCAGTGAAAGAAAAGCGAAGTGGCATGGGTCCAGGTCCCAACCAGGTGAAGAAGCCACGGAAGGCAGAAGTCAACTTCTGTCCGGATTATCCACCAGGTGAAACTAAAGAGAGCCTTGAGGAAGAAAGGAAAGCTCTTCTACTAGAGGTCAAAAAGAAGAATAATGATCAACTAATAAAAAGAAAAATGGAAAAAACCTTTGCCTACCGAAGACAGGAAATCATCAAAGACATGCCATTCATTGCAGAGGTCAAAAACAGATGGCCTGCCCTGTTTTCAGAGACTGAGGTACTTCTTACTAACTTTGTTATTGCAAGTCATTCTTATAAGAACTTGTATTTGAATTCAATTTTATTTATATAGCACCAAATCACAACAAAAGTTGCCTCAAGGCAAAGAAGAAAAAGTACTGTAAACTTAATTTTAAAAAATACAAAATGTTTGACTGAAAGTTGTAACATTCTTGCATGTGGCCTCTAATCAAATTAATAGAGAATACTCTCTAGTTGTAATTTTTAATATGTTTCAGGTTGTTGCAGAGTTCACCCGCATCACCATGGTCCCTTTGTTGTCGACTTTCATGGCCAAGCTGGACCACTACGCTGACCACCTTAGAGTGTTCAAAAAGAAAGGGGGGACAGCTAAACGCAATATCAACTTAATCATGGCAGCCATGGATGGGGAATGTATTTTAGTTTACCTTGATTGAGCTCTGAAATTATTTGAATGCTTCAACTTCTGTGTCTGTCATTACTCAGAAATTTTTTTTCAACTGAAATTTTGTGTATTTGAATATTTTATGGATACATGTGAATCAGTGACATGCAAGTGAGGCACCTTAATTAGAAGTAAAATACTAACAAAAGAGAAATTCAATTTGTACACTAGATTTTAAATTTGCTTTCTGTGTGATTTCAACATTTTTATCGTCAAAATTGCCGTCATTACAGATTTTCTGTTCAAATACAAAGTAACACGCTGAGAGGGGGCAATGATTATGCTGTCTCACCACGGACACACACATGCGCAATCCCTCTGCTGTTTATCTAAATTGCCAACATACATGTTTGGTTACACAAATGATGACTTTCTGTAGACTACCTAATTTTTTTGACGAATGTGTGTTACATGTTTAATGTTGTTGGTCATAAATGTGCTGCAAAAATGCATGGAGTGAGGCTGATGGAGGGCAGTGCTGAACCCTAAAGGCAACATGTATAAGAGGTACACGTATATGGATTCACAGTGTAATCACATTACACTGAGAGCGCCATTGACACAGTGGATAAAGCAGCGCACTTAGGGAACATCAGTAAATTTCACAAAGGACAAATTGACACCAAATCAGTCCTAAGCAATGAGACGCACCAATTTTATTTGAATGCATCTCTTATTTATGAATTAAGAAATTGATGTAAAATTAATGATTTTCCTATAATTGCTTCCAAGTCATTTGACCAATTTATTTACTACACACAAAAAATGAGACACACCAAACCTAAATAAATTTTAATGCATCTTCTGTAGGGCTGGGCACTTATTGCATCGCTTATCAATATTGTGATAACACACGTCCTATGTGATTAAAATGATAGACTGCTTTCAAACCTCAAAAAAAAAATTAAATATGATAATTTAGTTGAGACTATTACTTCCATTAATGTCAAACTTATCATCAATTCAACAAGATAAATAACTGCTGGTTTGTCTAAATAGCACATTTGCAAAGTTTAATTTGCAGTATTTGTGAGGCTGCATTGATAGATTTATAGGCAAAAATACTATTATGATGTTTTATTGTAACTCTTATTGTTATCTAAGGAGCTTGGAAAGAAAAGCGTCTGGACTTCTTCAAGTTGCTTGAAGACGTTTCACCTCTCATCCGAGAAGCTTCGGATGCAAAAATGAAAGCTTTCACGTAATATCAAAATTGAAAAGCTTCGATTTTTGGGTTCATATATTTGTTAATCTGACACAGAGGAGTCAGTGCCTTACCAATCATGAACCTCACTGCACGTCACTGATGTGAGTTATGAAACATTGCTTAATCACTTACCTGGATTATGTGTTAATATTTTTGACTTTGTTTTGTAAAGAGGTTGAAAGGAACCAAAATAGGAAACTTCTCTCATATTGAGTTCTTATCTCCACCAGAATCCCAGCGTTGACGTTCGACGGGAATGCATTCTGAAAGCTGTCTGTGTCTACTTAAATGAAAAGCCAGATGACCTGTTCAAAGAATTCTTGGTAAGTTGAAAAAGGAAAACAATCAGTTATTTTCCTTTTTTTAATTTAGGATTGGAAATGGAAGGTGGACTTACTTGTCCATATGTATATGTATGCAATTAACTTATCTTTTTCTTTTATTTTTATTTAAAGGATGTGGATCTTGGAGCAAGCAGAGAAACGGAGCAGCTGACTTTGGGAGTCTATGTTGTCAGACATGAAGGAGCAGACTCTGCAGATACACCTGAGGACATTGGTGTCATCATAGAAGGATGCACTGTGCTGCAAGCTCTTAGTGATGTGCCAAAGGGTTGTGCCCTCCTGCTTGGACTGATCTACAGTCTAAATCTGAGCTACCCAAAGCACCTGAAATACACATTTGAATTTCTTCAGAAGGTGCTGATGGAGTTGGATGGGAACAACCTATCCACGAAGGTGCAGGTTCTGAAAAACAAACTGCTTGAGTGAAAAAGCCTGCAATGAACTATAGAGGACACTGAACTTTAAGGTTCTCGAACCCTTCTCTTTGCACTTTATAAACTGTTGTGTTTGAATTGCCACAAGAACTTCTGCAAGGCCTTTCGCTTTTCTGCGTTCTTTGTTCTTGAACTTTTACCAACATCCAACTACACTGAAAAAGACTGCTCCTAACTTTGGACTTCAGTTGAAGTTTTGAAGCAAAGGTTATTTTTCAAAATATGGACAAAAATGACACTAAAGTAATTTCTACCTGCTGTTTGCAGGGCTGTATTGTGGGCTTTTCATTGTAACCAAATCAAGTTTAGATTAAGTCATGTTAATGTTAAAAATGTTGGAATCACAACAATTTCCAGTTTTAATCATTTCAGTTTAACGTGACATTCTGTATCTTGTCTTCCTGCACTTAAAATGCCGTTGAGTATAAAGATTGTTTAGGAAAAAGATCTAGAAGCATTTGAATTGCTCAAAGTATGCTTCAAGAAGTTTTACACAAAGTCTTATTAAAGTTAGGTTAACTGAATAAACTTGTGTTCGATTTATTTAATTTACAAACTTAAATAGAGTAAGTTGCAATTCTGTTAAAGTGATTTAATCCTATAGTTTCAGTGGAGCGTGTTTTGGGTGAGTAGATTTATCAGATTTACTTAAAATTTCTTGTTCAAATTAAATGTATCATACATTTTATATTTCACTAACCCAGTTGTGTGGAACCGGTTGACATAACTGGGTGGAGTAA
>NW_005189328.1:0-5715 GCF_000239375.1 Pundamilia nyererei
TTTTCTTTCTCTCCCTCTCTTTCTTTCATTCTTTCTCCCTGTCCTATCCCCCAGTCATGTCTGTCCCGTTTGTAGCAACTGAAAATAAAATAAATTCATAATTATAATAAAGGTCAATCAAATGGACCAATATGGCAAGGCCTTGGTGATCCACTTGGTAAAATAAATCCGCTTGGCATCTTTCTTGGCCTTAAGACAACAATTCTGGTGGCTAAAGATCCAAACGGGACACAAAAAAAAAAAAAAAGACTGATTTTGTCCGCTCACCTGAAAAAGTGGTTGGTAGCAAGATAAAATTAATTATCCGCTCACCTGAAACAGTGGTTAGAAGCAAGATAAGTTATCCGCTCGCCTAAAAAAGGGCTGGTAGCAGAATAACGGTTAGCAGCTCGCCTGAAAGAGAGGCTGGTAGCAGATACTAATAAGACATCCAGACTTGTCCAGCATAAATTTTGCGCGCATAAACAGTTTTTACTGTTCTGTTTGGGGAATAAGCTATTTTCACAGCACACTAAGGAGGCTGAGCTATTCCCCTGAATTGTTTACCGTTGATTGCTCACGTACTGGCTGAATGAGGAAACAGTTGTGCTTCATCACATAAAATCGACAACCGCTTTCAAGAATAGCTTGAAAGTAGAAGGCTGTTGTTGATAGCTCTCCTCATTCTTCGTGGCAGTGACGGCTTCACGGGTCTGTAACTGTGTATATTTAACTCAATAAAATACGTTGTAAACAAACCTTATATAAAACGAAACAAAATGGGTAATAACGAAGCTAAACTCACTGCTGATGAACAGTGGTTAGATTAAAAAATGTCCCGGCGCCAGTCAAATTAGTGCAAATAGGTGGAGAAACCCAAAGAAACTAAATTGTCCTACGTGGGAGGGAAAATGCAACCCTTCCGCTGTAACCACTTTAAGAGAAACCTTACAAACAGAACTAAACAATGAAACATAGTTGGCATGACGACCATGCCCAGATTGTATAGAATAAATAAAAGGAAATAATTCACATGAAAACCTTTTAAATAAAACAGAGAGATGCATAAGGTATATTAAGGCTGTGTCATTGTTAAGCCAAGGGAAAGGAAAATGTCTCCAGCTTGGGAAGTGGTGAAACTGCAGATCACCCAAAGCCCTTGATGGATACGAAATAAATAAATAAAATATATAATAATAAACTGCTTGGTTCGACATGCAACAGAGAGAATGAATGTGACTGAAGATTGGATCTGAGATGAGGCAAACAGAAGACCAGTCTAAAAAGTTGGCACAAACCTGTTCGGAGAAAAAGCAAATTTGTACAGATTGGATGAATTCTAAATTATCTGTTTGCTGAGTAAGATGATCCTACCTATTAGATTGGCTCAGTAGTAGTATAGTGGTATACACTAATAAATATTGTAATATGTTATTGCTGTTATATAATAAATAAAAAAAAGATGATAACATTAGTGCTGATATAATATTAATCATAAGTGGCACCTTGGTTAGTTATGATGTGAGGTGGATAATTGTTATGAAGTAGTCTGCACCAAGCTTAAGGTTGCTCAAACTCAGTATAATGACATATGAGATGAAGAAAATAAAGAAACTATCTAAACTAATTAAGTGCATAGAGGCACTTGATCTGCTTGATAACCTGTCATTTATCCTAGATAAAATATTACTGAGATATAGAGCACATCTATAATAGGAACTCATAAGCCAAACCTTGTAGACAACAGCTAGGGCTACAGGATTGTGAAGCTGAATTAAATATGTGGACACTGCTAAGTTGATGAGCATGTTACACATTTTCTTTTATTTTTATTTATTTGTTTTTAGAACAGAAACTGAGTGTGTGACGATTGAATAAAAAAGTGTGTTTGGTTTTATATTTTATAAAAAAAGATGAGATACTGCAGTACTGAGTCTGTGGCGCAGTTTGAGAAGTTGTGAAGTGCATGAGAGCCGCGGCCACGCACTCTGTGTTGGTGAGAGAAAGAAAAGGTGGGGGCTGTGAGTGTGTGTGTGACAGGAAGTTTGCATGCCCGTAGAAGGAGAGAGAGGAGTTGTTTCTAGGCAGCATTTAGCTATGATGAAATGTATGCAGGAGTAATTGCTTATATGCTTAAACTTAATTGATTAAAGTGGTTGTTGTTGTTTTTTGGAGCTTTTAGTGGAATAGGCGTTTATAATGATTTTCTTGTTAAAAAGGTGACTTTAGATTAGAATAGAGGAACTTGCAGCAGCGACAGTTTGTGTACAGGATCAACAGATGTAGGATTAATTAAAGGAGCAGATCCCGTTGAAGTAAAAACTACCACAACTTATACGCCAGTTAAACCACAATATCCTTTGAGCACAGAAGCAAAAACAGGGATCAGACCAGTGATCGCAGATATGGAAAAGGCAGGCATTTTAGTAAAAACAACTGAAGCAACCTGTAATACTCCGATTTTCCCAGTGAAAAAAGCAAACACGGGGAAATATCGACTAGTACATTACCTTAGAGCAATAAATGACATAACAGAACAAATCCCACCTGTGGTGGCAAATCCACACACCATTTTAAATCAAATGACAGCAAAAGAACAGTGGTTCTCTGTAATAGACTTATCCAATGCTTTCTTCTCTGTACCGCTGCACCCTGACTCACAAAAGCTATTTGGATTCTCTTTTTTGACAACCAGAAGTATACCTATACAAGGTTGCCTCAGGGGTTCCAGAATAGCCCCACTCTATATGCAGTGGCTCTAAGACAATCCATGTCACTTTGCACGCTTCCTGCCTCAGGGAAGTTCCTTCTGTACGTTGATGATATTTTAATTACAGGCAACACACAGGCAGATTGCAAAGCAAACACACTGACAGTTTTGCAACATCTAGCAGAGCAAGGCCATAAAGTCTCACAGCATAAACTACAGTTGTGGAGCCAAGAAGTGACGTACCTTGGCCACAGACTAACAGGACAAGGCACACAGTTGTTAGACAGCAGAAAAGTAGCTGTACAGAACGCTCCTAAACCTGTCACAAAACAACAAATGATGAGTTATTTAGGTCTCTGCAATTTTTGCAGATGTTGGATACCTGAATACGCACTGGTGGCCCAACCTTTGCAAAACCTAATCTATGGTAAACACTTGGCACTGAAAGATGAAATAGGATGGACACCAGAGGCAGATAAAGCATTTAACGACTTAAAACTTAATTTTATCTTGCCCTGCAAACAAGCTCAGTTTTAGCATTGCCAGACTATGAAAAACCTTTTTATTTGCATGTTGACATGAAAGCCGTCCTAACGCAAGCTTTCGGGGAAAAACAACGCCCACTCGCATTTTACTCCTGTAAGTTAGACTCGGTTGCGTCCGGTTTACCAACATGTGTACAAGCTTGTGCCGCTGCAGCAGAGGCAGTTAAAAAATCAGCTGACATTGTTTTAGGACACACACTGATTATTAAAGTTCCACATGCTGTAACCTCCATCTTGTTGCAAGCAAACTTGTCTTATTTAACGCATGCAAGACAGCTCTCATATGTAGGCATTCTGCTCTCACAATCACACATTACAATCGAGAAGTGTGGGCAATTGAACCCTAGCACACTTCTCTCCGCACCGGAAGATGGTGGAATAAAGGTCAAGATATAAACATATATAAACAAGATATAAACATTCACACTGACAGCCAATATGCCTTTGCAGCCGTACATCACTTTGCAAGAAATATGGCAGAAGAGGCATGGTAACCTCAAATGGCAACCCAGTCCAGCACGGACATCTATTAAAAGAGCTGTTAGATGTCATTACGTTGCCCAGACAACTAGCACTTTGCAAGTGTGCAGCTCACCAGAAAGACGACTCAGAAATCACTGGAGGCAACAATTTCGCGGATAACGCAGCCAAGAACGCAGCACAACAACACCTGCAAGCCCTAATGACTGATGAAGCCTCACATCTAATTCCACTTGATGTGTTAGAAGACGAACAGAAAGCCGCACCACTTGCAGAGCAGAAAAAATGGCTGAAGTGCGGAGCACTCTTGCGCGACGACTTCATGCCTTGCAATGGCAAACCAATGTTACCAAAATCACTACATAAGACAGCTGCATTAGTGACACATGGTTTAACACATTTGTCAAAAGGGGGGAATGTCTGAGATCCTCTCTAAACATTTCTATACTCAAAGTTTCGAAGCTTCAGCACAACAGTTTATCAGAACATGTATGATTTGCCAGAAACACAATGCACAGGGAAACCTCAGACCTAAACGAGGCCTTTTCCCCACACCACCACACCCATTTCACACAATCCACATGGACTTTATTGAGCTAAACGAATGTCAAGCATCGAGATACGCTCTAGTAATTGTGGATGTTTTCTCAACATGGCCTGAATGTTTGGGCCTAGTAAAGATGTGAATGAGGCTGACCCAGGGGTCACAAAAACTCACACCCTTTGAAATTGTTCACGGGAGGCAATTTCCGCTGCCTCTTACTAGTGAGCCTATTAACAAGTCTATAAGAGAAACGACAGCGTGTAAAATCGCTGAGAGACCCTCTTGGATCCACCAAAGCCACACTAAGAAAGTGCAGGACGCACCACAACAAGACGCCGGCTCCCCGAGTCCCTAGGTGATCTATTGGTGGAGGAAGGGCTGATTGGGTATACCCCGCCCTTTACTTCACTGGTAGTCTACTCACCAGAGGCTTCGGTGAACCAGGTCATCCTGAAGAAATCCTGCAGTGGCCATTAACACACGGACTGACCCAACCCGCCCGGAAGAGAAAGGGAATCACAATTCAACCGGAACCACCAGAGAGACAATAAAAGAGAATACATCACTCACGTAAAGTATCAACCACAACACAAACAATGTCTGGCACTGAAGCAGACTCAGAGACAAACAGAGACAATCTAAACCACAGAAGACCATGGAGAGTCAGAGCGACTCCCTGCTCGGAAGAATGTAAATTAACCTGTTAGCAGTCGGACGTACCGCCCACGGTACATTGGATGGTTTAGGGGACTAATTGTAGATTTGTAGGACTGCTAAGGGGTTAATGACATGTATTTTTGTTTGTTTCATTTTCATTATTACAGTGTTTTCTAGCGTAGCTTTGATATGTATGAACATAGCGTGCACCGACAATCCATGCAATCCATACTGCCCTAAAAGCTACTCCACAGCCAACGTGTCCCAAAACTGCACCACACGGAGCGCGAATAAAAACGCCCCAACTCACACAAAACGCTCAGCAGCCGGTCCAAACGGGCCACCCCAAAGCAACGTGGTATGACAGTTTAAATTCCTCCGCTGGTGACGTAGGAGTCCAGGTAAACGCCACTAACGCCTCCCTGAAGGCCCTAGGTGAACAATTGTCAGCCACTTCTCTAATGACCGTGTCCAGGGGAAAGATGAAAGTGAAGAGGAGACTCGCATTATCTTTATTATTCTTAGAAATTGACTTGACACACACACACACACACACACACACCTTACACACCAGAAAGCATCAGGACCTGCATAACAGGAAATTGACCATATTTACATATTGACAGTGTAACCTATAAATAAAGAGCTGTGCCTCACAGGGTGTGTGACGCTCTCTGAGTTCGCCCGTGCACGTTAAACTGTTGAAGTGTCTCAGTGTTGTTCACTACTGGAACTTTAACATTATGCACTCCATACTGTACAGTAATGCCACTGTTTTGCACATGTCTCAGCTCTGTATA
>NW_005189328.1:5914-7732 GCF_000239375.1 Pundamilia nyererei
CTTGTGAAGCTCGCACACAAGAATTTCACTCACATGTGCTGTACCAATGTACCTGCACATGTGATGTGACAATAAAAGTGATTTGATTTGATTTATTCACCTGACTGTTTGTTAACTGTATATCTCTGACACGTAAAAAAAAAAAAAGTTCTCCACTAAGAGTAAAAGACATAGGTTCATAGTCAAATGTTGAGTTTATCATTGTTATCAACTGTTGTTCATGTTTTCCTGGTAAAAATTAGGTGTGAAGTGGAATGTCTTTAAGTAATGCAAATACTCATGATTTGTTAATGTCACAGACATCAGATAACAGGAAATGATGACGTGGGCTAAAGCAGGACCAAATCTAGATAGAATATGCGTGACTCCCTAATGTGTCAAGCACGTAGCTTTAGTTGTATAAAACTGGTTCTAACACTCCTGTCACAGGCACAACTTCTCATGCAGATGAGGAAGAGACAAGTGTGGCACAAGGTAAAGACAAGTTTCATATTTCTATGAGAACAAACAAAGTTTGATATATATAAATCTTTAATATTTATATATTTTTTATTTTGTGATTGCTTTTTCCTCATTCTTGGTAGAATCTCTGATTTAGGTTTCATCAAAGACGCACCATGAGGATGAAAGGATGTGTTTTTATTTTTGTGATCATGGCAATTTCTGAAGCATTCCCCTTAAACCCAGTAAGTGATTAGTTGCATAGTGATATTTCAGAAATTGTGAATATCAATATGCAAAGAGAATTTAAATTTAAAAAATTTTTAAATTATTTGTCTGGTTTGTTTTGTAATGAAGATGTTTAACAATCATATTGGATATTAAATATCAGCTACTGACAATGATTTTGTTTTTTCAAAAAGAAAAGTTTTAATTTTGCATGTTGACCAACAAGTATGGAGTGTGTTTTCTATCAAAGCTTAAAATGTAAAAAAAAAAAAAAAGAAAATGAAAAATAAAAAACATTTATTCACAGTACTGTATAAAGTATGTTAAATGATGGAACATTTATTTTAATACTACTTTGATATTTTTACAGAATGGACTAGAAATAGTGGGTAAGTTCAATTTTTTTAATTTTCCACTTTTATTTGATGAAATTCTTTTTTTTTAAATATTAAAAAAAAATGTATACAAAAATACCTCATCTGTTTTTGTAGATGTTGGTGAAGTGAAGGACATTCCTGAAATAAACAAGGGTAAAGTTCAACATGTACTTATAACTAAACCTTTTTATAAGGAGATTTTTGTTCTTTTAGCTTCATGCAACTGTACTTGAATATTAGTGACTTGTTTCTAATTTTTTACATTGTATTTTAGAATTTTTACATGATGATATTTTGGAGGTGAGTCTTTGTTATGAAGATAAAAAATCTATTTATTCTAAAAACATCTGTGTGCATAGTAACTTACTGCATTATGTCACAATATACATGTTTCTTATACTTTAGCCTATAGGCAAGCAGAGGAGTACCATCATTAATGAAAACATCCTGTGGACATCTCCAGTCCCCTACCTCTTAAATAATGACCTTGGTAAATATGTGTTTTCTTACAAATACACCTGAAATAAATCTTTATTTCTTTATTTCTATGGGAATACATCTTTGTGATGTCATACCGGAAAATGCATTTTTTCCCCCATGTCAGCTGGACTCTTTTGACACATAGAAGCCACATAATGAAAAAGAAAACAGCAGCATGTGCAAGTGCACAGAGCTAATTTAATGGAATAGTTTTGTACCATCCAGTTATGCAAAGTAACCACCCGCGCCTTTGCTAAAACCGGAAAAAATGTTTATAACTGTATGCTTTAGC
>NW_005189329.1:0-2083 GCF_000239375.1 Pundamilia nyererei
GTGAAATTTCCTCGCTACAAACATTGCACAGTCAGCTGTTAGTGGTTTTATGACAAAATGAAAGCAATTGACAGCAACTCAGCCACGAAGTGTAGGCCACACAAAATCACTCAGTGGATGCTGAGGATAGTGCAGAGGTCACCAGCTTTCAATCACTAAGGAAATCCAAACCTTCAAAATCTTTATGTGGTGGGTTTTCATGGCTGAGCAGCTGCATCCAAGCCTGCCAAGCGTCGGCTGCAGTGGTCTATGGCACACTGCCACTGGACTCTAAACCAGTGGAGACGTGTTCTCTGGATGATGAATTGCACTTCTCTGTCTGGGAATCTGATGGACGAGCCTGGGCTTGGCGTTGTCAGGAGAACAGTAATTGTCTGACTGCACTATGCCAAGTGGGGGAGAGACATTTTGGACAACTACAGCCTCCAAACTTTATGGGATCAGTTTGTGGATGGACCCTGTTCCAACATGGCTGTGCACCAGTGAACAAATCAAGGTTCATAAAGACATGGATGAGCAAGACTTGACTGGCCTGCACAGAATCCTCACTTCAACCTGATAAAACCCCTTTGGGATGAATTAGAGTGGACACTATGAGCAAGGCTTTCTCATCCCACATCAGAGTCTGACCTCACAAATATGCTTCAGGAAGAACAGTCAAAAATTCCCATAAACACTTCTTAACCCAGAAGAGTTGATGCTTTTAAGAGTCCTATTAAACCCTATGGACTAACAATGGGTTGTCACTTAAGTTCATATGAGTGTGAAGGCAGATAAGCAAACATTTTTGGCAACATAGTGTAGGAGACCTCAGCAGCCGTGTGTTTTTGAGACAGAAGTGACCGTATCTGGACAAAAGGGTAGAGTGTTGCATTGAAAGTGGAGCTAGCAAGCTTAGTTAACAAACTGCATTTATAAACTGTCCAGGAGCATCACACAGATACAGATACCTGCTAGGTGCTGCAGAGTAATAAAATACATGAACTTCAGTCATCAAAAATTAAGGACAAACTCCTTGGAGAGGCTACCACACAGAAAAACATATTACTGGTCAGATTAAATACAAAATCCTACAAAAGGCACCAACAGCATTGTTCACTGACTCAGATTAGCTGAGATGAAGTCTAGCAGGGAGCTAATGGCAACACACCAGTCAATCATTGCAGGTGCAGCCTGAACTTTAAGCCTCAATAAATTCAAATAGGTGAGGTAAAAAAAAAGGAGACCCCCTGTAGAGTTGTTATAAATGTATAAATTATCCACAATTATGTAATTTCAGTCAGTCAAATAGTCAGTAACATTAAAAGTGGAACAGGATCTTGCATAAGTATAATTAAATACCTGTCATGTGCTGACTGCTGTGCTTAGAAAAAAGTTGCTCCAGTTGCACAACCTTGAAGAATGTGCAGACAATAAATGCTTTTATTTGACATCAGTGTGGTGAGATGAAAGAAGTGAAATGTGTGCTTGTAACCAAAACAACTGATTAAAAGTGAAGCTGACAGGTATTCAGGGCATTGTAGTAGCACTTTAATTACTTTGAAACTAAAAAACTTGGAAAAGAAAAACAAGTATGCATACAAAAGGTGGCACACGATGATGGCAGGAAAAACATCTGAAAAGGGCAAATAAGAGAAATCAAGAAGCACAAAGAGCCACGAGAAAACATCGAGCATGCAACCTGGCAGAGACTCAGGGAGGGACAATAAAGAGCAGGTGTACTTAATCAGACACAAGGATAAGAAAACATCCACCCACTTATCCAAGCTAGGGTTACACAGGTGGTGGAGCTTACTCCAGACTGTGATATGGTTTTGGGGCAGTTTTTCATTGTTGGATTTAACAAAAAAATGATCTAAAACATTGTGATTGAACAGCTAACCTTTCTTTGTGGAAACTTATTAATGATATCTGACAATAGTCTGCTCGGGGTTGTTGAGTCCTCGATCTCTCGAGCAGCGACTGAACTCTTTGAACGTCACAGGCTGGGATGCAGCAATGCGGAAGGTCACTGGTGGATGCGAACTTTTACTTTTAAGCTTTTTACTCAGCATTATCACACATGCTCTCTAATAAAACTGTT
>NW_005189329.1:4131-5023 GCF_000239375.1 Pundamilia nyererei
TGACAACCCCCTTGGCTTTCGTACTTGCGCTTCGCTGTTCCACTTGAACGACGTATTGTTGTTGCAGTTAGCAATTAGCCTATAGCCTGTCGTTCACTCAAAAGGCGCGATGGGTGCTTCGACTTCTGAAAATTTTCGACTTACGAAAGACCCTCAGGAACGAATTAATTTCGTAAGTCAGGGTTCCACTGTATGTCAGTTTTGTAAATTATGGTCAGTATTAGTTTCAGGCAGAATCAGCCAGAAGTCAGTGTGAAGAACAGCCAGTTGTGCAGCAAAAACACAGAATAACTCCAGCTGTGTCTCTTTTTCATTCTAGCTGAAGTATGGAAGGTTCCCTTCCCCCTCAATACGGATGTATTATAATTGGTCCAGCCTAGAGTTGATCATGACCAATTGGCTAATCCACCACCTTTCATTGTTTATACCGTTACAAAAACAAACAAACAAACATAAAAATGAAAAATCACCATCAGCCCCCCGGGCAAATGCCCGGTATGCCTGATGGCCAGTCCAGCTATGCGGTCAGCTGGTGGGTAACAGGCATCTCCGAAAACATTAGAGCACTTTTGCAAATATATAATAAATCGAGCAGGTATTTGAAGTTTACACAGCACCATTCTCGCATGAAATCGTATCGTAGGGTAAAAGTTTATTTTGTGACCCAGAAAGAGTAATATTTCAAACTCCGCCACTCTGTGTTCCTCCGCCACTACCTTGTTTGAGTTTAGGACAAAATGGATTCTGGGATATTGCATTTCGAGCTGACTGGAGACCAAAACAGCCAATCAGATTTTTTTGCATCCAAGTCTGTGATTGGCTGGTTTTGTGGCACAAATATAACGGTGTAGAGAAAGAGTTGAACGTGCACGGGAAGAAATGTTGAGAGCGC
>NW_005189329.1:6625-7728 GCF_000239375.1 Pundamilia nyererei
AGTCACTGATCTTAACCCAACTTCAAACAGAAAGGCCCACAAACAAACACCAACTGAAAGCCGCTGCAGTAAAGGCCTGCAGAGCATGAAAAAGGAGGAAACCCAGCATGTGGTGACGTTCATGAGTTCAAGACTTCAGGCTGTCATTGCCAGCAAAGGGGTTTCAACCAAGTATTAGAAATGAACATTTTATTTTCAGTTATGTAATTTGTCCAATTACTTTGAGCCCCTGAAATGAAGGAATGTTTTTAGCTCATCACATTTTTATGCAATCTTTTTGTTAAACCAACTGAATTAAAACGGAAAGTCTGCACTTCAAATGCATCTGATTTGTTTCATTTAAAATTTATTGTAGCAATGTACAGAACCATAATAAGAAAGAAAGAGTTGTCTCTGTCCAAATATTTATGGACCTACATGTACATCGGTTTAAGAAACATATCCATCACAGTGTTAGTCTGAAGATGTTTTTATACGGAATGTATATTCATTTTGTAGTATTTGAGTTCATTTTCAACCTTTTGACACTCTAATGCAGCCTCTGACTTAACAATAATAGAGACAAGAACATTTTGTCCACTTATTTTAGAATATACTACCAGACTTTTTAGCAGAGGAGCATGGTACTCAGGGAATCCTGAATTTAAATGTAGTGGAGAACTGTAACTTCCACTGGGTTTTAAGAAGCATTTAAAATCACAGTTTGGGGCAAAATCAGCAAACTTTTTAAGGTCCTTTTTTTCTTATTAGATTGGAATGACGATTGTTACGGAAGAAGATTAGGGCCAATGGAAAAACAAAAAAAAGTGCGGACATCTTTTTTTCAGAGTTTTGTCTTTAATCCCAGAATTCTGAGGAAAAAGTTGGGAAATCCATCTTACAGCAACCAAAACAGTAACATCAACCCATAAGATCATATTTTATTGCAGAGTAGTTAAATGAAATGCAATATCACAAAATAAAAGCTCAACAATGTAAATATTACACAAAACTCACGTGCTCAATTGAATTTAATAAACAGGTAAATAAAGCAGCCCAATAAGTGAACATCTAAATAAATTAGAATAAACAATTAAGTAAAACCCTGATATAATACAATAAAG
>NW_005189330.1:0-1690 GCF_000239375.1 Pundamilia nyererei
CACTGTATTTATAGTATTGCACCAAAGAAGAAGAAGAAAAGAATGAGGAGGGGCTCTAACTGATAATGAACACAACTACAGGCTTGGAGGTCCTAAAAGTCAGGTATAAAAGGAGCAGTTTGGGGGTTTAGAACACATTTTGTGTAATTATAACAATGTGATTTATGACCCTGTTACACAGGGCGATAATTACTAACACTCATCACTAGACTTCACATTATTGGTATTAAAGATGATCACACACACACACACACACACACACACACACACACACACACACACACACACACACACACATTCACTGTAAAGGCTAAATGATATTTGTATTTGTCTGCGAGACAGCAACACATTTTTTAAATATAATACCTAAATACTGTTAATATACAAATATACAGAAAAAAATCACACAGTTCACACGGCACATGCAGCTAACAGTAACTACATCAGCAAGCACACTTGAATTTACATGTACAAACATGAAACACAGGTAACATATTAACACCTTCAACAACAGTGTCACTAAAATGTCATTTAAAGACATTAAAATCAGTAAATTACTTTTGACACTGAAGTTAATCACAGCCCCTGAGAAACAGTGAACCTCACTACATATAGAGCGTGTTTGTGTGAGTAAACAAAGACATGAACATTTTAGTCCTGTCAATAGATTAAAAAACTAATTAATCGCACAATTTTCTGTAATTAATTTTGATTAATCACAATTACTTGATCAATATCCTGGTTGCAATTACTTTTTTTTCAACTTTATATTTAAGCTTGTAACTGACATTCATGCAATATAATGGAGTAAATGCAGAATAAACACAAAGAATGTATGCTTACATTCAAAGAGAATTTGAATAGTTTTCTTCAGTCTTTTAACACAGGTTCTTTCCGGTGAAATAAAACATAAAAAAACCTATATACTAATAGGTAAGTATATCATATATATTAGTGCTGTCAAACAATTAAAGTGTTTAATCAGGTTCATCACAGGGTTACTGTGGATTAATTTTGATTAATCACGATTAAATACCATTAATTTCTATTCTACATTAATCGCATTTCATTTTGCATGAGCAAACAGACTCGAGAAAAAGGGAAAATATACACACTTAACATGTTTATTGAACATCTTGAACATTCATGTTAACAAAAAAACTGAAACATTTATCGACTCTCTCTCTGTCATTCTTGGGGAGGCACTTCAAGTCCTTGAAAAGAGGAACCAAAGCTGCGTCAAGCGCGTGTTCTCAACGATATTAATAGCATTGCAGTTTGTTGCAATCCACTTGACAAATGTGTCAGTCAACGTGTTGCAGCATCCCCGACTATGCTTCGCGTCAATGTGATATTTTCAGCTGAAAGTGCTTCAGTGAAAAGGAAAATCCTTCTTGCACAATGTGCATAATACTTTGTCTGTCGACTGTTCCGCCTTGTTATTGTTTTTAACACACAAATTTCCCATCAAGAGGGCCAATGTGTGTTTATCATCTTCCATATTGAGTTGATTTGTTCAGCTGCCCGTCACTACCAGATCAACTGCCCATTTGCGCATGTGCGAAGGTAACTCTACTTGGACAAACCGCCCGAAATGCGTTGAAAGAGAAATTTCAGGGATTTTGAGTCATTCTTCACTCCAGATGCGTTAATTGTGTTAAAAATCTTAATCGCGTTTACTGCGATGGTG
>NW_005189330.1:2738-7725 GCF_000239375.1 Pundamilia nyererei
CAGCAGCCGTCAGCTCATCCACTCCGGAACCTGCAAAGACTTAAAGGCACAGACAACAACAGCCACCAAAACAGATTATGGACAGGGCCATAACACTTGCATATGACTTCAAGGTTTTACTCCTGCTGGTTAAAGTAAAACTAATAATGAATGTTTATAGGATACTTTTGTGACAGACAGACACACCTGACAATGTGCAACAATTCTCCTATAAAATACAGTAAACACCTTTAAAAATGTGATGTTACTGAGTGAAGATCCAAAACATTTATGCAAAGACATTTTTTCCATTAGACTGTGACTATTGTAATGAAGTCTTTAATGAAGTCCCATTTTAAAGCACCATATATGCTGCGTAATAAAAGCCCACTACCTATGTGTTACTAAAAAAAGACAACTTATAACGCTTGCACAATTTCTTACAAATATTCAGACTTGTGACCAGAAACATCCTAATCTTGATCTAATGATAAACAAATAAAACTCTACAAAATAGCATTTAATGTCTAAATATGAAGTATCAAATGTCTTCAAATGTGTTGGTAAGGCTGTAGGATAGACTGGTTTGTAACCTGTAACTGAGCCAGCAAATGATGATATTGCCAACAACAGCGCTGTCAGGGAAGTCTTCTTATTGATTTATTGTTTGTTTGTTTGTTTTTTGTATTGCTTGAGTTCATCTTTAACTGTTGTGAATTTTATTGCATGCTTTTATTGCAAATTTGTTGATTTTTTAGTGCTCACACCTGTGTGAGCTCATGGCCTTGAAGGACACTGGCATCAACCAATCAGGACAGACCTCTATCAGCCAGAGGACTAAAAAGGGTTTAGTGGGCGGGATGAGAGACACTGGGAGACACCGGAGAGTGAGTGGAGAGGCAGAGTAGGATTTGAATGTGTCCCAGCCTTTGTAATGCTACAGACAGAAGTGTGAAACAACTGGTAGTTCCAGAAAATCAGCTGCAATCGGAGTATAGACCTCTGCTGGATGTCTGTGAGTACTCTCCACTAAAGAAATTAATTCAAGATTTGGTGCTTGACTGTCAGTCATTTTTCAAGGTCAGGGTGGAGCAGGGTGAAATATAAAGTGCACTGAAAAAGTGTCAGTGGGCATGTTTCATCCAAGCTGAATCAGGGCATGTTTCAACATTTCCAAGTTTCTAGTTTAGCTCTTCAGGTGGGCAAAACAGAAAAATGTAGAAGTGGACAGATATTTCAACATCAGAGTGTTTTCAGTTAAGTTAATTTGTTACTGCCCAGTGGGGTGAACAGTTCTGTGAGACCAGATTATTCACATTGTTTGGTGACTTTTCATTCCTTCAATTTCAAGATACCCAGATTTTCCAACTATGATTGCTGGTGCCTCCTGTTTACTTTAGGCAAAAACTGCACTGAAGAAGCACTGAGGTATTTAAAATCATGTTAGAACAGAGATACAAAGATATGCTATCACTGGGCTGGGCTTAAAGTGGCTAAATTATCTAAGTGTTACTCTGGTTATAGATCATTGTGCAACAAATCTGAACAAGCTTTTGGGAACTAGACTGACACTAAGGAATTCATTGTAAAATAACTTGTCTCACTTGCCAGGCTGTTGTTCTTATTGGTTCCCAGCAGTTGCTAATATGAGTTCAATCTCCTTGCTTCAAGTATGTACCCAGTCTTTTCAACATTAAAATTTTTTAACTTGCTGAATTCCAGGAGGTAGAAAAGAAATTGTTCATTTAAATCTTGCCAGATTCAAATTTACTGGCCTGTGTCAATGTCAATTTTAATATTATTTGGATGGCACATTTCAATAGTAAAACCAATAAAATGAAGACAATGAATTAAAACTCAAAACAAAGTAAAACTAAGGCATCACAACATAAAATAACCCCTGTTAAATGACTTGCAGCAACATTTTGAATTTTGAATGCAATGGAGAGATGAGTGTTCAAGAGCCAAATACAGAGAACTGTAGTATCCAGTCCAGACTTGGTGTATGTCCTTCGTATGTAAAATGTCACAGAGCTGTTTTTTGACCACATTTGATCCTGCAGTGCTTTCTTTCAGTTGGTAGAAGAACAAGAAGACACAAAAATGGAGAACAGAAGAAAAGTGCTTGTTGTTGCAATAATTTTCACAGTTGCCTGCAACAAAGTAAGAATTAAGTTTTGTACAAACAAATATTAGAAGGTTAAAACATTCTTCACTTAAAAATGTGTTTTTAAATGTGATAAATCTCAATTAAAGGTGACCGCACAGGAAACAAGGCTACTGGATTTTCTAAATAACACAAATGTTGTAGATGACCAGTACAAAGGATGTGGTGAAGAGGCCATGAAGAGGTTCATCGAGTCAGACGTGTTAAAACGAGAGCTAAATAACAGTGAAGGATTTCAGAAAGCGTGGAATAAAAGTATCGAGTGTTCAAAACAGATTCCAGGAGGAAGAAAAGAGCATACTGCTGCACTTTCAGTCTATGTTAATGGGGATCACAATTTATTACAAAGACTGAACAAAGCAATAGAGACAATGGGTGGAAATGTTAGCATCTATGAAAACCGCTTCCACTTCAAGTCTCTTCATTTCCTGCTGATGGACTCCATGAGGCTGCTGAAGCCAAAGGAGTGCAAGAACGTTTATGTTCTGCTAAGTGGTCAAAACCAACCACAGAAAGGCTCCACAGTGAGATTTCCAAGTTTCACCTCAGCTTATTCAGATTATGAAAAGCTAAAAAGTGAAACTGATCTGTATGAGGAGGTCGTTTTAAATCTCACTTCTTGTTTCTTTGTCAACCTGAAAGACTATGTGTGCGGTCAAGGACAGGATGAAATACTCTTATCTCCAGCAG
The DNA here is from genome assembly GCF_000239375.1 of Pundamilia nyererei. NCBI lineage: Eukaryota > Metazoa > Chordata > Actinopteri > Cichliformes > Cichlidae > Pundamilia > Pundamilia nyererei. Next base: position 5,575 of record NW_005189330.1, read on the forward strand.
AAGTTTTCACTGTGGAGGACATAAATAGCAAAGTTGTGGAGGCAGATGATGATTCTCAATATGTAGAAATTGTTTTGAAACATTCGGGGCTTAAAAGCTCTCACAACTGCTACATCTTTTCACGGTAAGAGTCACAGTCTCTCAATTAAAGTGGAAAAAGTTTGACAATTTCCATGTTAGTTTTACAAATGTTTAGTATCGAAATGCAAAGTCAAACTTCAAAATATTTTTAAAGATATAAATATTTAAAAAAAATTTAATTTTAGATGTAAGTGCATATAATAAAATGTTTGTCGCATCTGTTATAACTTGTGCTTGTAATATTCATACATACACACAGAAAATGTGTGCATGTATGAATATTACAATAATTCCCCTCTCTGCTTTGTTTCCATGTCCTTAGGTCTCCTCCAGCTGTTGTCTCCACCCTGTGGCTTGTATCAGTGCTTTTGGCCTTATCTTTGTTTTGTTTTTTAGGTGTTTAGCAAAAACAGTTATCATTCAGAGTTTTCTGGGTTTTATCATCTATAATGTTGCTGCAATTATTCATACAATGTCAAAATGATTCACATACTTATCTGAAAGATCTTTTACTGTTTGTATGAATCAAGTGATCCAAATCAACAGTTTTGTTTTGTGGGGTGCCTCAGGGATCTGTCCTGGGTCCAATTCTCTTTTTGCTTTATATCTATTCCACCTAGGCCAAATTAAATTGGAGCTGCAATAATATGTCCTATCATCTCTACGCAGATTACATTCAGTTATACTGTTCTTTTAAAGTCTCTGAGCTTTATAATTTGTCTAGTTTAAGTAATTGCCTGACAGAAATCAAGCAATGGTTAAACGACAACTTCCTCCGGCTAAACTGTGATAAAACAAACTTTAATTATTGCTCCAAACAATATGATTTCAGAAATTAGGCAGCATATCAGCTTAGAGCCTTCTGCTAAATTGAGCCTTAGAAACCATGGTGCCATATTTGACAGCTCCATTTCCCTTGAGCAACATTCCAAACAGCGGGTCCAGAACCAGACTAATGGTGTCAAAGGCTGAACTTGAGATGATTATTCATGCTTTTTTTCCCCCCTTCCCATTTGGATTATTGCAGTGGTCTTTTTACTTGTTTTAAGAAATCAGCTTTAAATAGTCTTCAGACTGTGAAGAATGCTGCAGGAAGACTCTTAACAGGCACCAACAAAAGATCTCATATTACTCCAGTTTTAGCCTCCCTTCACTGATTGCCTGTAAGGTTTACATTTCTTTTAAAATTTTTATTTCTAACCTTTAGGGCCCTACATGTTCAAGCGCCCCAGTACATATTTGACCTGCTGAAACCACATTCCGGTTCCCGATCTCTAAGGTCATCAGGTCAGAGACTGCCGGTGGCCCCATGCACTCTATTTAAAACTCGTGGTGATCGGGCTTTTCAGGCAGTGGCACCACAGTTGTGGAATTCTCTTCCACTGTTTTTACCCTGTTACTCACTCCACTGATTCTTTTAAAAAGCAGTTGGAGACATTTTTATATAGACAAGCTTTCAATTAGTTTGTTGTGTTTATTGTTTTACATTGTTATATGTTGTATTTTCATGCTTTGTATTGTGGAGCAGCTTTGTGATTTTTATCTGGGAAAAGTGTTATATAAATACATTTTTACTTACTTACTTACAATTATTTGGGACGCTATCTGACAGATTGTGATGAATAACTTTGTCTTAGTAGTAATTTTCTGCTTCTGTGCTTATGCTATGAATTATAGACTTCATTACTTCAGAATATTTGATAAAGATATTAAAGGGGTGCAAAATAAAGTTCAGGTTTCAAATTTCAGGCTCATGTGCAGCTGCAGTCAACAGTAACTAGAAATACACCAACTGCGATCGAGTGTTATTACACGCAACACCTTTGTTGCTGCTCCCATTCCCCATGGGACGGACGTAGACCTAAAATTCATTCCAGATACACAATATAACCATCCCTCCCAAACAGTGGTCACAAACAGTCCAAATGTGTGGTAGTGGGCACATCTGCTATATTGAGATAATCCATCCCACCTCACAGGTGTGCCACATCAGGATGCTGATCTGACATGAGTAGTGCACAGGTGTACCTCAGACTGCCCACAACAAAAGGCCACCCTGGAATGTGCAGT
>NW_005189331.1:0-1450 GCF_000239375.1 Pundamilia nyererei
CTGCCGTACCATACCGTGATGCAGTAGGTTAGCAGGCAGTCAATGGATGAGCGGTAGAAGGTCAGCAGCAGGTTGGAGTTCAGCTTGTACTTCCTGAGGACTCTCAGGTTGTTTTCTGAACACCATGCTGCCAGCTTCAGGACTTCTTCTCTGTACTCTGCCTCGTCTCCCTTCGAGATGAGTCCGACTACCATGGTGTCATCAGCAAACTTGATGATGAGAGTGTTGTTGTGGGTCGAACTGCAGTCGTGGGTGTAGAGAGAATACAAGAGGGGGCTCAGCACACAGCCCTGTGGGGAGCCAGTGCTCAGTGTGCGAGTGGAGGAGAGATGAGGGCCGAGTCTTACAGTCTGGGGCCGGTTTGTGAGGAAATCCTTTATCCAGGCACATGTGAGCCTGGATAAAGTCTAGGGCTAACTGTAAACATTGCTAGTTGTGTGATTCCTTCCACCCCACTTCCTCTAACAGAAATCGTTAATCAGTGTTCAGAGGAAAAACTGTCATTACATTCAGATATCAACCAAGCTTGAAAAACCAAACACACGTTCACTTATCAACATTAAACTTCCTTAGCAAGAAAGTCAAAGTATAAATAAGTGTTTGACCTAAAATTCTAAGGATTACAAATAAGAAACAAAAATATAACTGAGGGTAACTGTTTAACAAGAAGAGCTTTTCATTTAAACTAAACTGCTGCTAGATGCTCTTTATCCAGAATGCAATATTATATGAATAGATATGTACAATTGCAACTAATTCAATAAAAGGACACGATGTTACAATCCCTGATAATGCATTGCTTCAAATCGAGAAAGTCTTGAGGGATGTGTCACGATCTGAGGAGGCAGACCGTGCGGTGGTGTGTGTGGTGGACCCAGGTGCGAACACACGAGAGTAAACTGGAGTAAACTTAACTGAAAGCGAGCCTTTATTGTGGCTGGTGACAAGGAGTGCAGATAAGGCAGAAACGCAGTGACAAACTAAACTATGACTAAACTGGGAAAGTAAAACTAGGAAAAACTATGAAGACACAGGAAACCATAACTATGAATACTAAGACTGGCTGTGACAACATGGAGGGTGGGAACACAGACGACGCGACACAGACTGTATGAAACACAGAGACTAAATACACATGAGGGATGATCAGGGGAAGTGGCCACACATGGGAGTACAGCTGACACACATGAACCTAACGACAGGACAGGAGAAGTGAAACTGAATACACTGACAGTGAATACAGACTTTCAAAGTAAAACAGGAAACATGGAGAGTAGACATGACACATGAACCGGGGAGACTTAGTACAGGGGGAGATGACATAAACAACTAAGGAACAAAACTAAACTGCAATCTAGAAATTAACTAGGTGAACTAAGCTATAGGTGCAAATGAATACAGAAGATACATGGAACTCAAATACTGGGTCGCTTGACCCAGGACCATGACA
>NW_005189331.1:2320-4342 GCF_000239375.1 Pundamilia nyererei
GGCTGCGTTCACATGACATCTTGCAGTTATCAGTCCAAAAGCAAACAGGTGTTAGATGTCCTGAGGCAGAGACCAGCCCATTCACTTCAAGACTCATGTTGGCTGTCATAATAGGCTCTAAAACAGAAAGCCCTGTTTCTACATTCCTCCTTTCAGTCTCAATCAATGACATATCTTTATGGCCCAGATAAGCTGGGTCAGCCACAGGGAAGACAAGGATTACAATATTACCCACAAAAACATGGCTTAAACCTTCATGGATAAGCTCCTGGGTAAACATGAAATATTCAGGTATGAATCTGGTCGATGAGAACTGACCAGCATGATAGCGGTAAGTGGTACATTGACTTGGAACTACGCTTGAGGTGGACTCTAACTCAAGGGTGTTATGCAGAGTGTGTGGTGAAATGGGTACGGATAATGCTGTGCTAGCACCCATAGCTGAGACGGGTGACATTTCAGGCTGTGTGCTGGTGGTAACATTAACCTTGGAACTCAAAACTTTGTCCAATAATGTGCTCACAGAAACACAGGAGAATTGTGTCAAGTTAACTCCGTGAGGGGACACTACATGTTCATTAACAGTAGAATTGTATCCCCTGGTCTCCGCCTCAATCTTCTGATTGGAGGTGGCAGGGCTGGAGGTAAACAGTCCAAAAACACCCTGCTCACGATTGTGAGGAAAACAGAATTCAGGTTGGGACATTTCACAGTTCATGTTACCCTGATTTGAATCCATGTTGTCATCTTTAAGTTCCAACGTGAGTTCATGATCAGCATTCTCAGTTTTAAGTTCATTGAAAATAGGAGCAGCAGGCAAAACATGATCACACATCATCTCACACTCAGTCCTTTTATACTTTACGTCATGACCCTCCTCTAAAAAATCCTTACTTGCTATGAAAGCACAGGGGCCTACTTTAAGTAGCTCGTTGGTGAGCAGAGCAGACTCAGGAAGGGAGGCGTTAGCCACAGGTACCTCAGTTTTTGATGGGACCCCAGGCAAATTAAAGGACACAGGAGAAAACGCCTCCACCCCTCCCTTCACACAATTAGCATTTAGGTCTGTGGAGGTCTCTTTCCATCCAAGTATAGCGTCAGAGGTCCCTGCAAGATCACTAGGTTTGTCCATTGTTGTCTTTGGGACAAAATCTCTAGGCTGTGGCTCGGTTAGCACTGCATTACTCAGCCTACAGTTAGCACTGGCTAATTCTGAAACAGTGTCTTTGTTTCCACTATAAGGAAAACACGAAACGGGGGATTCCCTGGTCGGCTCAGAGGTTGGACAATCAAACTCCTGTTCGGGTGGCGGTGACAAGAACACAGGCTGAAGCTCTCCAGTGCTGGAATTTACAGTCTGTGTGGGTCTTACTCCTTGTTCGTGGAAGCCAGACGAACAGACCACACCATTCACAGTACTGGAGTCAGCCATCTTCACACTATGTGTCTCTTTTAACTTTGACCCTTGAATCTGTAAATCTGAATCTAGTTCATCCTCTAAGGTTTCAATGGAGGCTGGTGATGAAAGACTGCGTTCACTCACCTCCGGTCGTCGCGCAGCGCGACGGGGTCGCGAACGCCGTTTCTTCTTGAGAGCCAGGCGAGTTCCCCAGAAGATCTCTTCATAGTTAGGAGCGAGCCACGGCTTCCACCGGAGCTCTTCCTCCAGTTGAGCGCATGCAGCGCGCTGCCACTCCTCGAGGTCGAAATCCATGACCTCCTCAGCATCCTCGTGTTGCTCAGTGGAGGACGAGACATGCCATAGCAATGAGCGACGGCGACGTGAACGCCGCTTCCTTTTAAAAGTGGTCGTGGACGAAACTTTGATTTCTGTGGCGACTTTTTGGCACAACACCGGCAACGAGTGAAGTAACTCCTCCCTCTCCTCCTCTCTAGAGCTTTGCCTCCACTGGCAGCATAACGACTCCACTGCCTGGATTACGTCTCTACTATGTGTCGCTGGGTCCGACATGGTCGCGTCGTACTGTCACGATCTGAGGAGGCAGACCGTGCGGTGGTGTG
>NW_005189331.1:5802-7721 GCF_000239375.1 Pundamilia nyererei
TAGACATGACACATGAACCGGGGAGACTTAGTACAGGGGGAGATGACATAAACAACTAAGGAACAAAACTAAACTGCAATCTAGAAATTAACTAGGTGAACTAAGCTATAGGTGCAAATGAATACAGAAGATACATGGAACTCAAATACTGGGTCGCTTGACCCAGGACCATGACAGGATGGCTACTATGAGGAGTGTGTTTAATGAAAAATTGCACCCAAGCACAACATTCACAGTTTCCTCTAGTGCAGTTTGTGTAGGTGAAATAAGATAAGATAAGACTATGGAGGGTAGAAAGTAAAAGCTACAACAGGAAGTTTGCTGAGGTACTTCAAGAGTTGTGCCGCAAATTAATCATGCAGTTTTCTTTCGATATGCTTTAAAACATTTTGTAATGTAATATCTTATTACACATCAGCTTTTATAAGATCTGACGTAGTTTACAAAACCACTCACACGGTTATGACATGGTTATAATAAAATAATATTATAAATAATTTGTTTTTGTTACATCCCTAATCTATGCAAAAAATAGACATGTTGTGACATGTGACTCCCATGTTCTTTAAAAGTCCAAAGAGTGACCACAGAATGAATGGATGGCCAGCATTGTGTAATATTTACACATTGGGAGTTATACTTATAGCCGTTATTTAGTGGTCAACTAACATTTATACAACTTTCATATTTTTTTAAAAATAAAATTAGTGTTTTTTGGATCAGTGGCACAAATCTGTTTAATGTGCAAATACTGTATTTGCTAGAGGACCCTGCAAATATGAGGGTTTACCATCCAAAAGTGACCACATACAACATCAACTTGTCAGAGAGTCTGTGTTTCACTTTTCAATGTTATTATTGTAATTTTAGTGCTCTGTAATGGCTAGTAAGATTTCCTGTTTGTTCTTAATACTCAATGATGTTTTGTGTTCTTATGATGGTACATTTTTACATCAAGGATTGATGCTATTATGCATATTTTCTATGGATGATAAGGAATAGCAAATTCCAATCTTGTGTGTTCATGCTAGCTAAAAGTAAATTTCCAAATATTTGATAATACAAGATCTGAAAGTACAAGATTTTTTATTAATAGGTCTGCTAGTTTAGATTATGAGGAGAAAATATTATATTTGTTGGTAATATTGCTTACATCCTTTATGTATTCCTGTTTTAAGGGTGTCATATTAATTGAATATAGGCATTCAATTAGATTTACTGTTGTTCTGCTAATCATGGCAGGTTTCAGTGTTGCACTTGTGTTTTTCAGTAATAAACAGGCTCTGTTGACCACCAATATAATATTTATTTTTTCTTCATTCTTTTGAAAAGCACTGTAAACTATTTACCATGCAACTGATCTGGTATTAGGCTACAGTACACATTATTAAAATCTATGTGAGACTGAACTCTCTGTGCCCTACTCTCTGACCGGAGTCCCTGTCCGTAAAGGAGTTACCAAACCAGCTCCCCGGTGATATTTGCTCTGAGATCCCTAAGCATCTCTTGGGCACAGCAAAAATAAGTTGTAAACATATTGGCTTATTGTCCACTTTTAATGCAGTAAACTTGTTTCTAAACTTGCAGCTGGGGCTTTTGATATACTTTATAGCCTTAAATGTGCCTCTCTATTGTGTTCTACTCTCTTCTGGAACGCTGATAATGTAAAACAAGCCATGCAAATGTGTCCTCTGCATTGATCTGAATGGAAGATAACCTTAACCAGAGCAACAACTAGCACGGTGATAAAACCAGCCTGACATTATGAACCTGTGAAACATGCCACTGCTTGCCATGTACGTGGGTTTCATCAGCGCTCACTTAGAGCAAATTGCAAGACATAGAGATGTCTGCAAGTGATACCGAAGATAACGCAGAATGGTTGTTCTGCACAGAGTTAGCAGTGCCTTTTCCTCTTG
>NW_005189332.1:0-7717 GCF_000239375.1 Pundamilia nyererei
TGTGTGCTGTACTGATAGTTGCTTTATGTATCGTTACTACAGACCACAGCTGAATAAATCTCCTAAACTTGGAAGCTGCCTCCGTGTTCTTTAACCGGAACACACCCACCATACCTTGCCGCTCTAAATCAAATCAGCTAAACTCCCGGAGACAACATTCTCTCCATTTTAGAGGAGATCGGGTGTTTGCGGTTGTGGCACTGAAACAGTGGAATGATCTACCTCTCCACATTAGAAAGGCCCCAACTGTTACTCTTTTTAAATATTTTTAAATTTTTTTTTACTCTGGCTTTCGAAACTGTATGAGAGTTACCAATTCTTTTATCCTAATCTTCTTTTAATTTTCTTACCTGTCGTTGTTGTCAATGTCATTGTTTAACTGTTACTCTGTACAGCACTTTGGTCAGCTCCCTGTTGTTATTAAATGTGCTTTATAAATAAATAAATAAATAAAATAAATAGAACAGAAACAAAACTATTAACAGTGATAACCCTAAATAACAAATAGTCAAGAAACACAAATGAACAGCTGCGAAATGGTATAATATTTGCCCATGGATTAAAAATAATATAAATAAGAGCCTGAAAAAAGCATGGGAAAGGGATCTAGGGCGTACAATGGATGAAGATACATGGGATTCTATATTGTCGAACAATGGATTACACATTAGGGAAGCCAGGGGGAAATTTATTCAATACAAAATTCTTAACAGATACTATTATACTCCTTCAAGGCTGTATAGAATGGGGATTGGTAGAGATGACTTGTGTTGGAAATGCCAACAAGCCAAAGGTACTCTGATACATGCCCTCTGGGAATGCCCGCTGGTTTTTCCAGTTTGGAACACTGTACTGAATTATTTGCAGGGGTGGACACTTTGTAACCTACCCAGATCACCTAAATTATGTTTACTAGGAGACAAAGGAGAGGTGCCGCAATTAAATAAACACCAGTTTAGAGTGTTAAGTACTGCATTGGTAACATGTGCCCGTGTCATTTTGGAACACTGGAAGGACTCTCATATTCCAACGCTTAAAATGTGGAAAGACAGAATGATTGGGAATGTTGCATGCGAAAAGATGCTGGGAAAAATACACCATGTGACAGAAGCTGCGCTGGAACAGTGGGACAATTTTTGCACCTACATGTCTACCTGACTTGGACATTTGAGCTTAATACAACACATGTTAAAACCTCACTTGTTTTGTTTTGTTTCGTTGTGTTTTATTTTGTTTGTTTGTTTTTGTTTGTTTGCTTCTTGCTTTTGGTTGTTGCATCTCTGTATTTGCTGTTATAGAATGCAAAATCTAATAAATACTTGAATTATAAAAAAAAGAAACACAAATGAAAAAGCTACAAAATATTGGGTCACTGACCCAGGACCATGACAGTGTTGTCCCACTCCCACAGAGTGCACTATGTCCAGATGAACAGAATCAACTCTCTGAGATTTCCTTACCTGAATGATTGAGCATTTGTCAAGATGCCTCTTTGTAGAGTTTTGTGGTGTTTTTGCGTTGTTGTTTTTTTTTTTTGTCTCGTTGTTTTTTTCATCTATTGGTGCCATTTTTGGTTTTATTTTTAGTCTTTATTGTGTTTTGTGCCTCTTGGTGTTGTTTTTGTCCCCCTTTTTATTCATGAGCATATGAAATCTGAGTTTCTTGTTGTGTATTGATTCATTTAGCAACAGTAGGCATTATCAGTCTGGCATGTGATTGGCTGTTACTCTGTGATGTGGCATCCTGATGAATCTGTCTTTGTGTCAATATTAATAGTTACAGTTAATACTTTAAGCTTTATTGTCTTTTTTTCTTTTATTGTCTTTTTTGAGTTAGATAAGCGAATGGACGGACACACACACACACACACACACACACACACACACACACACACACACACACACACACACACACAGAAAGACAGACAGAGAAGACAATAACATGTTTTTAATTAGATGACTTTAGCTCACGGTTGTGTGTACGTGTGAAATGATCACAGCAGCTTTCGTGTATGAGGATCACTTTGACATCCATACATTTTGATTATATTATAAACAAATATAATAAGATTATAATTATAGAAACAACCATATTGTACAACATAATCATTGTTAATAAATGATTGAATTTAAGTTTTGCTTACATGTTAAAGAAGTGGGATAGATATTAGTGGGTGGAGTTATTATTGGTGGAAGTAGGTGTGGTTGCATCCACATGTTCAGGTAAAAAGTTTACTGACACTTTTAATTCGATCTTTTATGATTTAAAAGGTTTTAATTTCAGAGTGAATTTGAACAGTGTTGTTGTTAGTTTAGTGTAATGTTAATATAATGTTAGTATTAGCATTTAACTTTGTATCACTATAGAAACTACAGTATAAGTACTGGAGCATTTAACCGCATGCTGTTAGTTTCAAAATGAAAGATAAATCCAAAAGATTGAAATATTTGACATGAATGATACAAAAGTCCAAATTAGTAAAAACGTGCGCACATCTTGTCAGACTTCAGCTGATGGACCAAAGCTTCTTTTACTCTCAAGTTGTTTTATTTTCTCTTGTTCAGTTAAAACCTGTGTAAAAATATTTCAGGTCATTATCATCTCAACATGTAACACAGACAATAAACAGGTAAACAGGTGCTTTACACATGCTGTACCTGGCTTAGGGCAAGGTGATGCGGCTCATGCAGGTGACGATGTGGCATGCCGCCTGGTGAAGGAACTCCTGAAGTCGAAGCTGAGCGGCCGAGCTTACCCGCAGACTTTGGTTCTGCAGATACAGATCAGTGATCGTCAGTAAACTCAAAGAGACATCACCTCGGTGCACATATGTTTGTGTAGATTTTTAGTCCTCCAGGGGTTCTGTTATGAAATAAATATATATTCTTAATGCTTATTTTCTGTTTATATTGTTTTATAGAGCCCAGTGTAGGAAAACACCCTTGTAAGTTAGAATGTAGGCCAAAAGTCACAGAATAGACTGCACGTCCTGTGCAGAAAACAGGAAGTATAGTGCAGAGGAATTTAATAGTTCTTACCCTTTTTTTTTTGTACCTCGGGGCCCAACCTTTCCACTACACAGTGGCCCGAGGTTAGGGCTATTACTGACACTGAATAAATTGGCGTTGCTTTTGGTTTGATTTATACTTAATAACTACATCCAATCTACTTCATTTTAACGACTCAAATAAACATGATGAAGACATGATGCAATGTAATAATCACAAAGACATTTATTTATTATGTGTATGTGAACCTGCACAAAGAACAAAATGCCAAACAGGTTAACTTTCATGGGAATCAAACTGACACAAAAATAATTCACAATTCAATTTTACTACAGCAAAAGAGAAGAAAAAACTGGATAAATAATGTGATGATAAAATAAATACATTCAAAATAATTTTCTGATTAAATGAATAACTAAATAAATAAACTGTTATAGAATGTAAACAAAGCGCAAATGAAAATATAGCCCTATAAAGTCATGGTCCCGGGTCGGTGACCCAGCGTTTTGAGTTTATTGTTATTACTTTTTAGTTTCTTCTGATTTGGTGTGAATTCTTATTTTGTATTAGTTCTTAGGAGTTGGTCCTTGTGTTTAGTGTTTTAGTGTTCTCCCTTCTGCGCTCTGTTCGTGTCCCTAAGTTAGTGTTCTAGAACAGCTTGTGAGTTTCCGGTTTTACTTTGTAAGTCAGTGTCTGGTGATGTCAGTTAGGAACAGCTGTGTCTCCATCCTGTTCGGGCCATTCCTTATTCCCTTCTGTGTGCATTGATAGTGTGTATCTACCTGTGCTCACCGTCGGTTCATCTGTGTTATTCAGTCTTTCTCCGTGTCTCCCCTGCTTTCTCCATGTCATCTCCGTGTATCATCCCGTGTCCTTATGTTTTCAGGTTTGTTTATTAGTTTTGCCCAGTCTAGGTTTTAGTAGCTCCCTGTTCCTTATTTCCTGTTTCCTGTTTCCTGTCACTGTAAATAAACACTCACACGCACCCCAGGCAGTACCAGCATTTTGGGTCCTTCTCTCGTAACACCACATGACTGTTGCCCCAGCCGTGACATATAATCTGTGAGTGAATCTGAAAGTTTCAGCAGTAAACCGTTTTTCATTGGCAGAACCAGAAGTTACTCTTTATATTTAAGACAAATGTGCAAACAGTCACAACAGGTAACTCCCCTTTACCTGAGACACCTGAGCCTGCCTCTGAGACACGATTAAATCCGGTCTGGGTAGGGTTGGGGAAAGGATCACTCTCTGAGTCTGTTTCGGGCTTTGGTCTTGGTTGTGACCACAATGGAAAATCCTGATTCACACAGATATGTAGTTGTGAATGGGAGAAGGAGTTTCACAGCTCTTAGTGCCAGACATGGGTCCTCCTTTGAGACAGCACTCCAGAAGGAGCCCACATCAAGTTTGCTCCACTGCAACTTTAAAGTGCTGTTGGTGGAAACTTCCAGAAGCTGTGAGTCCACATGTGAGGGCAAAGCAACATTTACAGCGGGATCCACAGGAAATGGGTCCAAAATCCACACGTGTCCTTCTCTGGGATCCAAAGGGATCATCAAATGTCTGTGTGAGTTGTGAAACGTGCTGACAGACAGAGTCACGGACCTTCACCTGAGGGGAGTTTTTCGAGATGTGAGACAAAAGTGGAAACACGTCCATCGTCGTCTCCTGGGCCCTCTAATTCTACAAAGGAACTGGGTCCATTTAGCTGCTGGTGCACGATCAAGAACATGATGTTGTGATGCCTGCAAGTCATTGAAGCTGCACCATCACTGCATACCCCAACACTGTCCTGCCAGTCCAGGTCGTTCTCAGTGAAGTAGTTGTCTTTTCTTTCAAAAGTCATTTTATTACACAAAGGTTTCAGAGCAACGTGTAATACAAAGTAGAGATGGCACGATACCACTTTTTTATGTCCGATACCGATACCGATATCATAAACTTGGATATCTGCTGATACCGATATGAATCCGATATAGTGTTTTTTAATCAACAAAACTGTTTTTTAAATATCTTGCTGCATTTTGTATAAGTTCATACTCAAGTTTAAAACAACAACTACACTAAAACCAAATAACCAAACAAATAGACAGGAACAAGAAAAAAAACGGGGAAGAGGGAGAATCCGTGGGTTACTCAGAAACAATGGACATTATATCTTTTACAGATTGCACATGCGAGGGGGGAAAAGAGTCTTTCCACTTTAGTGAAGTAGCTGTCTGACCAGCAGTAATGAAAGGTTTAGTGCTCTGAGTCTAGAGTTGGGCAGCTTCAGGTCTGCACCAAACATAGCACAGAGTGGCTCTGGTTTAATTTGAGGACTTCAGACATTGTTTGGAAAACAGAGGTCCAAAGGTTGGTCAACAAAGGTTGGTCAACAAAGGACAGGACCAGTACATATGAAGTAATGTACCACCCCCACACCTACTGATTGGATCCACCTCTGGGTATATACACACCATCTTAGCGCTGGATCAGTGCCCCCGATGAACTATCTTAAATTGAATGAGTGTGTTGAGCACACATCGATGTATTGTGAACTTGGCCGAGGACAGAGTCCCACAGTTCATCTGTGATATGAAAGTTAAGGTCTTGTTCCCATTTACATTTGATGGCAGCTACTGAAGAACATTGTAAGTGGGAGATTAGATTGTATGAGGCTGATATTGGAGGTTGGACTGACCATTACAACATAATCTACCGGATTGTCTGGAGGTTTTTAGGGGAATTGTGCTGTCATAGTCTGCATGTAGTGTCTGACATGTAAAAAATGAAAAAAACTGAGATGTAGCAATGGCAAATTTAGTGGATATTTGAGAAAAACTTGCAAATTGTCCTTCTAAATCCAAGTCAGCAAAAGATTTTAGACCCTTTCTGTGCCAGATGTGAAAAGCGTTATCTGTCATTGAAGGAACAAATAGGTGGTTTGCTGCAATTGGGCGTTGAAGTGAGAAAGCCTGGTAGGGCTGGGCCATATTATACTGTTCACGGTAATATCTGTACAATGTTAGGCCATGATAAGAAAATGAAATATCGCGATAGAATATGGGTAAAACGCGCATGCGCAGGGCCTTTGTTTTCATACGCACATGGCCGAAAAAGCATGGCGGCAATGGAGAATGAGAAGGGAGAAAGCGGATCATTGAGTGAAACGGATGAACCAGAATTGGTTTGTAAAAATGCTGCAACTTCAGTGATGTGGAACTGGTTTGGTGTTTGTCTGTCAGATACCCACCAAAGCACAATTTCTTTTGTAGAACATGCAAGTGGGCCGTCGTATTGCCATATTTGTCGGACTAAGGTGCTCGTAAATCTGGGAGTAATCTGGGTCCTAAAGTAAGTAAGTAAGTAAGTAAGTAAGTGAAATTTATTTATATAGCACATTTCACAGATAAAAATCACAAAGTGCTTTACAATAAGATCAGACATACAAGTTAAAATTAATTAAAAGCCCGTTTGTATAAAAATGTCTTCAGCTGCTTTTTAAAGGAGTCAGTAGAGTCTAGACAGCGTAAAGACAACGGCAGAGAGTTCCACAGCCTAGGTGCCTGAAAAGCCCGATCCCCACGTGTTTTAAATCTAGTACGTGGGACCACCAGTAGTCTCTGACTTGAAGACCTAAGTGCTCGGGATGAAACATGAGGTTTCAGCAGGTCAGAGATATACTGGGGAGCTTCACCGTGCAGAGCTCTAAAAGTTACAACTAAAATTTTAAAATGAACCCTAAAATTTACAGGCAACCAATGAAGAGAAGCCAAAACTGGAGTAATGTGTGACCTCTTGTTTGTACCAGTTAAAAGTCTTGCCGCTGCATTCTGTACAGACTGAAGGCGATCCAGAGCTGATTTGTTGAGACACCTAAAAAGATCGTTACAATAATCCAAACGAGAAGAGATAAAAGCATGAGTAATCATCTCAAGTTCTGCCTTTGACACCAGTAGCCTGAGTTTAGAAATGTTTCTTAGATGATAAAAACAGTTCCGGACAAGTTGTTTAGAGTGTTTCTCAAGAGTTGTTTAGAGTGTTTCTCAAGAGACATCGAGCTGTCAAATATAACACACAAGTTTCTGAGACTCGACTGAAATGAAGGGTCTAAAAAACTGATATGCTGCCTAATTTCTGAGAGCATGTGATCAGGTGCAATAATCAAAGTTTCTGTTTTATCTGCATTTATTTAAAACATCAGTGATTGTTCCGATCCCTAAGAACACCCGCCCAGCCAGCCTAAATGATTATCGCCCAGTGGCCCTAACATCTGTAGTGATGAAATGTTTTGAGAGGCTCATGAAATCCTTTATTAGTTCTTTCCTCCCTCCCGACTTGGACCCATTGCAGTTTGCATACCGGACAAATAGATCCACTGGAGATGCTGTAGCACAGGTCCTGCACACCACACTGAGCCATCTAGATGAGGGACGTGGGAACTATGTGAGAATGCTGTTTATAGACTACAGCTCAGCGTTCAACACCATAGTGCCCCACATCCTTACGGATAAGCTCCGGGATCTGGGATTCAGCACATCCTTGTGCAGGTGGATTCACAGCTTTTTGACTGTGAGACCACAGTCGGTGAGAATAGGGGATGTGTACTCTCATACCCTTTCACTGAACATAGGGGCCCCCCAGGGATGTGTGCTTAGCCCTCTTCTTTATTCCCTCTACACCGCGGACTGCACGGCCAGATACCCCACTAACTCCATTGTGAAGTT
>NW_005189333.1:0-1669 GCF_000239375.1 Pundamilia nyererei
CATTTTTTATTTTTCTCCGATATCCGATCCAGTAATTTAGGTCAGTATCGGACCGATACCGATACGTAATATCGGATCGGTCCATCTCTAGTTGGAACAGAACATCTCCTCTGCAGATCCTGCAGTTGATGGTGACTGTTCTCCTGGCTTTAAATTAACCTCTAGTGTTGTTCCCCACACCCCGAATGATTTGAAATGAGGGGTCTTTGGTCCTATTGACCTTGTACAGTTCTAGGCATTCCAGGATCCATGTCAGGGACATTGACTCACAGACAATGTTCCCTCTAATTTTTCATGTGTCTGAGCAGACACACAAACTCCCTGAGCGGACCCTTGGACCACTGTGAGCAACAGCAGATGTGTGCACTCTGGTCACGCCAGCATCAAATCCATCCAAGTTTATTTATTACAGTGGTTCCCAAACTTTTTTTGCTGGCCCCCCTTTGCTTTACAAGAAAATCTTTGTGCTATCAATACATTTTTCAAAAAAATGCTTCTCTGTGCAAAACGTGCTCACAATGCAGGGGGATTAAAATTTTGTTGGGGATACCTACCTTGGTACCACCGCTGTGCAGGTGAAGCCAGTGTGCTTGGACACGTTGCAGTGGAGATTTTTTCTTTGGGTTTTTGACCACCCTGAGTCTTGGGTTGACATAACATCCTGTTGCTATGCCACCTTAAATTGGTCATGTGATTGGTTTACCACTACTTTATTATTTCTCAGCTAATCAGTCCACACCACATTTTCTTCTTAGTAACGGTGATGTAACAATAGAAATAGTAATTATTCAGATTACTAGTTACTGAAAAAAGTAACGGCCGTTATTCCCATCACTGATAATGACACAATTACCTGCATTTCCACTACTCATAAGCTAGTGTCAGTATTTAATGATCAATATCCACAAATGAAAATTGGAACTAAATGACACTAGATAAGCACATATTTGACTGAGAACTTAAACTTCACCTTAATTTAATGTCTGCCCTGCTCACATCTCGTTGTCATTAGCGTGTCTTCACTCCACATCGGCCACACCGCTTTGCTAGCTAAAACACCGGTGTTGGCATATAAGGACGCCATCATAACCACTGTGGTCTTCAGGACTTTGAGATATAAAAAGTATATTTACGTGGATTCACCTCTGTTTGCACCATTTTGTTATCAGCGGTTGCATCTGTGCATGCCAAAGAGAGAACTTTCATGATAACAGCTGGATACTGAGCTGACTCTACCTGCCTCTTGCATGTAGCACAAGCGTTTACTAGTATAAGGCTGAAGAATTTCAATTTATAAAGGCAGTTAAAAAAAACTGTTAATACTTCCATGAACCATTGAGCAAGGCATATTACTAGATAGATACTATTAGGAATGCTTTCAAAAGGCATCAACAGCACAGATACAGTGGATATCATTCACAGAACAATGTTTTCAACCAGGATGTAAACATTTTTATTTCTGCATTGATCAACAACCGCTGATCAATGACCATGAGTTCCATTCACAGAGAGTTGGGGAATGGCTGCAATGACAGCATTGTAACATGGTGAAAGATGTACCCTTAGGCCCCCTCCTCGATTCAGAGATGGTGGTTGTTGATCAATGGTCATGAGAATTTGCATAATTATGATGAAGGAACTGACCTCCCAGCCCATTGTTCCTTCAGTG
>NW_005189333.1:2221-3873 GCF_000239375.1 Pundamilia nyererei
ATGCAGTTGTCTTCTTTGAAAAAGAAAAAGGAGTACATTCTGTTAAAATTATGGTCCCCAGCTATAATATACTGGGCAACATAACGACATGGTGGTTGGCACTGTTGCCTCACAGCAAGAAAGACCTGAGTTCAATTCCACCATCAGGGCGGGGTCTTTCTGTGTGGAGTTTGCATGTTCTTCCTGTGTTTGCGTGGGTTCTCCCTGGGTACTCTGGCTTCCTCCCACAGTCCAAAGACATGCAGCTAATGGGGTTAGGTTTATTGGAAACACTAAAATTGCACATAGGTGTGAATGGTTGTCTCAGTCTATGTATTAGACTAGCGACCTGTCCATGGTGCCCTAAGACAGCTGGGATAGGCTCAAGCAGGCCCCCCAACCCTGAAGTTAGATGGATATAAGATGCTGTCATCCTTACATTTAGAAGAAGTGTATGACTAAGAGCAGTCCGGTTGTGCTGCATGGATGTTGTGTTTAGACTCTCTCCACCACACTCCTCTTTTAGAGGCAGAAACGTGCTACTTGCAACGTGAATCTCATGTGGTTATTTGGTGGTTCAGAAAAAAATTCAAGTGACGAGAAACCTGCAGACATGACGACCTGAAAGTGACACGATGAACAGTCAGTGTAGTGCAGCAGCTATCTGCCATCATTCAAATCAACTTGAAGTATTCTTTGCTGCTCTGTACTTTACCATGATTCTTATTTTCTTTCTTTCCTGTAAAAAGAAAAAATCACAAGATATGCTCATAAAACTTGCAGCAACAGCAAATTTGATTTAGTTATGAGAGTTTTACCAGAATGAGAGTAGAGACTTGTAACACAGTTGTCTGTGGTTGTCTTGTGGCGTGAGAAAAAGAAACCAAGAGAAAGAGGCAGATGATGTCTATGATACTGTAGTTCACGATGATGCATGCAGAGCAACACTTTTGAAAGAGCAATTTATTATCACACATCTGGATCTATACTGTTTCTCTACAGAATTCTTCTTTAGACTAATTAGTCAGTAATGACATTATGATATTGAAGATCTCATCTTTAACTGTAAGTTTCTCAACACCAATGTATACTACACCATACTACACTAAAGTAATCAAGTAATAAGTAAACAATTAAATGACATAAAAGTTCAGTACCGTAAAATTATATATAAGAATTCCAGCTTCTCATGTTCCTTTTTACCCATGTTGCTGTCATTCGGTATCTTTACGTCTATCACTATGGCCATCTTCCTCTCCTTGTCCACCACTACTATGTCCATTCACTTAGCCATCACCAGTTTGTCCATCTATATCTCAAAGTCCCACAGGATCTTAGTTCGGTCAGTCTTGGTCATTCTCGACCACCCCCCTAGAGGGAGGTCCATTTTGACCTCGGGACTTCCAGACCATTTTCCAGGCCATAGATGTTTCTGTCCTGCCTGCTAGCATCTTACACCCTGCTGTTATGTGCTGGATTGTCTCAGGGGTATCTTTACACAGCCTGCACCTGGGGTCTTGCCTACCCCAGCCTCTATGGATCTTGTACTTACAGCTTGCTCCTGTGCTGCCATGATTAGTGCCTCTGTGCTGTCTTTCAGTCCGGCTTTGCCGAACAACTGGTAGGATTTCTGGATGTCAGCCACTTCCTCTATCTGATGGTGGTACATACTG
>NW_005189333.1:5178-7717 GCF_000239375.1 Pundamilia nyererei
AATTTTACATTGAACTGCTTCAAACCTTTGGCTGATTCTTCTACAGACCATCAAAGTGCCTTGAAAAACGATTCACCCCCTTCTTGATTTTTTTATGTCTTACACTTAAAATGTTCAGATCATCAAATACATTTTATTGTTAGACAAAGATAAGTAAATACAAAATACATTTTTAATTGACGATTTTAGTTATTAAAGGAAGAAAGCTATCCGAACCTAATCTTGCCTCCCCTATTTTAGTAGCCTGAAAAGAGAACAGAGCTAGAGTCTAAAGATAGAGGCTTGCATGGCTTCTGTAGCCTCAACCAATTAAATGCAGTGAACTGTGCACTCATCCACATCCTGTGTGTTGACGTGTCGTGGTGGGTCCCCTCAGTAGCTGGAGACTTGCTACAGTGGTGCCAAACATACCATACCAGCTTTATTTATGAAGCACTTTAACATAAAACCAGGGTTCACAAAGTTCTGTACATATACAAATAGCATAAACACAATAAAACAAAATAACACAAAATAAGATAAAATAAATAAATAAATAAAATAAAAATAAAACAAAACATGTTAAAACAAGTTGATAAAACAAGTTGAGTCAACCCCTCAAAGAGTGCCAAAGGCTTCAGCAAATAAATATGTTATAATAAGAGTTTTAAACTGAGAAAGAAGAGGCCTGCCTAACGTACAAGGGCAGATCATTCCACAACTTTGGAGCGGCTACAGCAAACCCACGGTCATTCAGAGATTTAAAAACAAAAAAATTCACCAAGTTTCACAGAGAAAGTTCGCTGTGCCAAATAGGATGTGAACCACTGCAGTGTGGTACTCCTAACACCCGCCAACTGCTGTAAATTAAACTCTTATGATCCACTCTATCAAAGGCAGCAGTTAAATGTAAAAGCACGATAATAACAGTCACCCGAGTCAGTCACTAAAAACACATCATTAAAAACTCTTAGAAGGGCAGATTCTGTACTATGCAAAACTTTAAAACCAGATTGAAAAACTTCTAAAATACTGTGTTCTTCTAAAAAGGACATTAATTGCTTGTAATCTGCTTTTCATTAATTTTTGAGATCAAAGGCAGTTTGGAGATAAGCCTGTAATTTGCAGTAATATCAGGATCAAGAGCAGGTTTCTTGAGTAGAGACTGAATCAATGCATGTTTAAGATTCACGAGTACAACACCAGAGGGAAAACCACTATTTACAATGGATTGCACAAATGGTGCTGTAGTGAGGAAAACCTCTTTGAAAAATCGAGGAGGGAGAGCATCATAAGGGGAACCTGAGAGCTTCAGGTGACAGACCAACTCCTGCAGGCAAAGCAAAGAAACTGGTGCAAACCTGTCAAAGTCAACAGAGATATGGACAGGGATAGAAGGGTCGAGAACGGAATAGGAAATCTGCGCTTTCACCGATGATTTTCACAAATTTCCTGAGAGGACTCGACACCAACAGTCTGTGGAGCATGAAGGACCACGTCAGTGGTTTTAAATAAGGCGTAATGCTTACAGGAGTTTGCCTGAATAACAGCAGCAAAACGTTTTCTCTTAGCATCTTTAAAACTTTTCTGATATGAATTCCAGTAATACTGTAATATTTGGTATGACACCTGAAGTTGATTCTTCTTCCATTTACGTTCAGCTCTCCTAAACTTTCCTCTGGCAGCAAGGAAGGAAGGGAAACCTCAAACAAGACAGGCTTATGATCCTACCATACAACATCACAAAACCTTTAAGTTAGAGGTAAACCATGAGTCAAATCAAGATCCAACGTGTGCCCACATTTTTGTGTAGGCACAGACACAGGTTGCACAAAATCAAAAGAATAAATAGGATTTAAAAACGTCCATCACAGTACATCAAGCAGAATCCACAACACATACAGCTGGTCGAGGTGCTAGTGCAGATGGTGGCAGACCTGGTGATGATGCAGTGTTAGCAGGTGGTGGTGCATCAGCAGAGACACTGCAGGAGGAGACTGAGTGCCAGAGGCAGGTCTTGGAAAACCTCCTTGCTTGGCCTGGGTCTGGATGAGAGAGGGGGGTGATCTCCAGTCTTTTTTTAGTCTTTTTAAGCCATGGTCGAGGCGTGCTGGTGGCCTATGACTGAATGGATCATACGGCTGCTGCTCGTCTTATTGGGAGAGTTACAGACAGCATGCTCAGCCTGCTGCAAGAATCACAGGGAAGTTTTGGGCAAGCTATGGTGGAGTCACGCTCTACAAAGATGCCACAAACCCTGGTTTGATCAGGGTCACTGCAGAAGGCAGAGTGGGTGGAGATAAGGTGTCTAGATGGGGACAGCCACAAAAAACTTTCTTCATTTGTGGATAATGGCTCTTACTGTGGTTCGCTGGAGTCCGAAGCCTTTGAAATATCTTATGTAAACCTTTCTAGACTGACTGATAGATGTTAATGACATATCTTCTCAGCTGTTCTTGAGTTTCGTTGAACCATCACATGATGCTGCTTTTTGGGACTTTTTAGCCTGCTTCAGGTTCTATTTAAGAGATTTGACAGTATTCAGGCCTGAGTGTGGTTA
>NW_005189334.1:0-1135 GCF_000239375.1 Pundamilia nyererei
AATAAGCATTCAACATCAGCAAGACAAGTGTCATGTGCAGGTTTTCTCAAATCAGTAAACTACAACTATTACCCTAATTTGCCTCAGACATGGATCATCCCATGTGCTCAGTTAACATTAATGTAATCAGTGACTTCTCTTAAGCAAAGTCACTCCACTTATATATTACTAGGAGTTCAAAAGTGGCCAGCAAATGAGCTCCATTTTAAACTATTCCAGAAACATCCCTTATATATTCTTCTCATGTCACTTGTCCGCTTCTGCTGAATCTTCTACATGCAGTCTCAGAGAAACAAACATTAGCAATACACATTGACTGTGGTCAGACGCAGGTCAGACACAGGTCAACAGGTTCCAGAGGTGCCATAAAAAGACCATAAAGTTAGCCATCCCTAGCTGTGGAAAGAATGTCATTCACATATAAACCCAGAAATCCTTTAGTAGGAAAAACATTAACTAATCCTCTTATAAATCACATGATCAAACACATGAAGAACTGTAATGCTGTAGAAAAGAAAATACAAATGTTAGCGCTGCGCAGGCGTATGCATACTTTGTCACCGTTACCTCTGTGAGCAACACAAGGTAGGGAATAGCACCCTTGGTAGATGCACAGACACAGAAAGTGGCACTTAACAGATTAAATCGTCATGCAACCTCGGATGTTGCTGTCATCTTTCTGCTCCTGTAAAAGGAAACACACATAGATTCATCTGCACCTTTGTCAAGTGGGGGTTAATCTCGCACAGTCGTGTTACATCAGTAAAGTCTTGTCAGCTTTTGTCAGCTTTTACCAGTCAGTCAGTTTGTTTTTATTTTATTTCCATTCATACATTCATTCATTCTTTCTTTGCTGATAGTGGAACCTATCGTCGCATTTAGTTTCCACTTCCAGCAAAATGACGTCATCTCAAAAAGAAAAAGAAGAACTTTAGTTTGGATTACATTGCTGAATCCTTTTTGGACAGGAATTTGTCCCAATAAGTGGCTTTCTCCAGAGCCCATTTTAATGTGGAGAAAACTCACTTGACACAATTTTCTCGACGACGTGTAGCGCTTTTAATTCCCGACGTGCAGATCTGCTTAAAGAAAAGAAATAGACAAACAAAATCAGTGCCTGTTCAAAAGATAAAAA
>NW_005189334.1:2754-4389 GCF_000239375.1 Pundamilia nyererei
TCGTCTTCTTCTTCTTGGCCTGAACCTCTGCACAGGGCGCAGGGCGTGTTTATGATGGAGCCTTTCCCACCACAGCGCCGGCACGTTGAGCGCATCCTGAAGGGTCTATTTCTTTCATGTAGCTGTGGTCGCTAGTCAGCATGCTAGCCGCATGTGGCTTGCCGAGTCACTCAGTCCTTTCTGAGCATTTCGACATGCTGCCGCCGCAGAACCTGGCCTCAGATCCAGCGCTGATCTCCAAAAAAGTCCCGAAATCCAGAAAGACGTCAAATAAGTGTCTCGTGCTAAGAGCTCGAACAAAAACTCCTCTTCACGCCGCCATCTTGCTCGCCCCTCTGTGGAATTCATCCAATCAGATAGGAAGATGGGTTTGCTTTCTTCTTCTGCTGCTTTTTTTTTAGATTGCTTCTGCAGCCTCTGCTCCGATACTGCTGCTGCTGATCAGGTTTTTTTTTAGGTAAGAGTGAGAGTTTTGAGACAGATCGTGCTGTAAATAAGTCAGCCAGAAACTTGGCTTGAACGCTTCCAATTGTTAAACTATAACTTTTCGTCCGACCGCTGCATGTGGAAAATTGATTCAGGTCTGCTTTTCACCTGAAAGTGACAAACTAAGACATGTTCATTATTATCATCACTGCTTAATTAACACACATCTCTCTCTCTCTCTTTACTGAGTTTTTGTGAACAATCCTTTCTTAAAAGCATAAAATGAGATTATAGTTGTTGTTTTTTTTGGCTGATCAACACAAAACCTTTTCCTATGACTTTTTTTTTTTTTTTTTTACAATATAAATTCTTTCTCTGTTTCACTCTTTTTTGTTTGTATTATTATTATTATTATTTTTTAAATAGCTGGTGATCTGCAGAATCACTGCTCTCACAATCAAAAACAATTATTTTTACACAGCGCACAAAAACACTGTGACGTCAGACACATTCACACTTACTTTTCCATCCACGTAGAGTTTACACACTTGAAGGATGGCACATCTGAGGTTAATTTAATTATTTGCTAGCTCTCTGAGTGAGCAACTTCTCACTTTTTAACGTACGTTTCAAGACAACAGGTAACTTCCTGTGTCTTTTTGGTGAGTAACTTCTCACTTAACGAGCAACTTCTCGCTTTCTTAGCATGCGTTTTCAGAACAACAGGCAACTTCCTGTGTCTTTCTATTGTAATTTACAAAATAACAGGCTTCATACGGGGACTAAGGAAGATTCGTCAGTGTATCCCATTTATAATTTGGGCCACTAAGGAAAGCTTCGTCAGCATATCCCGTTTCTTAATATATCGGTCACTGAGAAAGGTATAATACAGTCTTATAAAATAAAAAGAAACGTATTTACCTTCGTCAGCTTATAATTTACTTAGTAAGTGGATCACTGAGGAAGGTATAACACAGTCTTATGAATAAAAAAAAGACACGTATTTACCTTTGTTTGGGGTGAACAGTTATCAAACACCCAGGTGAAGAAATGACACTCAGACAGTTCAGCTGGTAACGTGCACGGGTGAGAGCCCAACAAGACTCACACACCTACACTTGTCTTGCATCTTTATTTATACACTTCAGTATAGTGATGTCAGATGGCAAAGGAAAGATAAAACAGGAGCTTAGCTGCACGCTCTTCACT
>NW_005189334.1:6148-7710 GCF_000239375.1 Pundamilia nyererei
CTGCATGATCATCCGTGTTGGTCCATCACTGTCCTTCACAGTTTTAATGCAGAGTTGTTAAGGTTAGCATTGTCTTGCTCGGCCTCACTTTTCCTCCGGGCTTAATGGACGTCTCGTCACAGCTCTGTCAGCTGAAGCTGTCTGGAAATCTCCCCGTGTAGTGAAACGGGCCTTAGGTTTAGTGCTCTCCGTCTCTGCTGCATGAGATCACATTCCTGCAGCACTGTTGACTTTTTCAGGTTGTTGTTGTGGGTCCAGCTGCTGTAGCATTTAGTCAGTGTCATATCAAAGATGGTAGAGGAGAGCAAAGATGGTAGAGGGGAGAGCAGGAGTCCAGGTCAGCCTCGGCTTTCAGGGCCGGCAAAGCAGCCTGTAATCAAGCATGAAGAGAAAAAACAAAACAAACACAAAACAAAAACAGACGAACAGGAAAATGATGTTGTGTTGGCTGTGTTATTCAGAGAGGGGAGAAACAACGGGGCCTGTGTCAGCCTTCTCTCCCCCCTTTTTTTTTTTTTTTCCTTACCACATAATCCACTCATGACCCGCCAAGCTGACAGGACAACACAGGTACGTGTTAAAATTCTCAAGATCATCTTTAAAAGTCCAAAATGGAATTTTCTTTCATTCAGTAATCACTTGTATTAATCAATCAGCAGAAAACACGTCACAATTTGAATCTTTTTACCACTAAATTTGTTGTGTCTTCACTGGTTGGTCAGACCAGTGTCTTTTTTTTATTTTTATTTTATTTTTTTGAAGTTAAGTTGTTGTCCTGCAACCCAGAGAGTTTATTTGTTAGTAGTGGATAAACTTTATTATTTAACAACAGGTGTGTGTTAAGTTTTGCTACTTTAACCTTGCTGGTTTTGTAAAGTTAACATCTGCGGACCTAGTCTGTGTATGTCTTTGTCATACGGAGGGTCAGGACCTGGGCTGGATTTGAATCTCAATGTGTTGTTATAGTCAGTGTAGGGCTGTTTTGTTGAGGTAGCTGGCAAATATTTGCTTGCTAAATGTTGGAGTGGCTCTAACGGAGGCAGATCCAAGGTCCAATAATAGTGGGGCTCTTCGAGTCCCCTGCACACATTTATCTGACAGCCTGCTTGGCCTGGTTCCTCATTTAACATTAGCTTAGCATACATGCCTTCTGGCCCTGGCAAGACTCCTATTTCCAGCCTCTCTAGCGCATCTCTCCCTAGAAGGTTAACTGGACAGGATGGGTCATTGACATTGGCTGTCCATTTACATATATGACAACAGTGGGTTTGTGTTCAGAGCCTAGAAGTAATTGTTCTATGTTGTACACTTCTGTTTCATCATTGTCTTCTATCTCTGTTTTCCTTCCTAGTCACTTGCTGTTCCTATGTCTTCTTCCTCACTGTCATTCCTTTTCCTTTGCCTACACTCGCGGGCAAAATGCCCTTGTTTTCCACAGTTGTAGCAAGCTGTATTTTTTGTTCTACGATCTGTGTTCCTTCCACCTGCCTTTCCCTTCCCTTTGTAGGGGCCTGGCTTATGTCTCCTATGTTCACCGGAAAATGCTACAAATCCTGTTGCAG
>NW_005189335.1:0-7707 GCF_000239375.1 Pundamilia nyererei
CTTCCTCCCACATCCCTCCCACATTTCCGGTTCACGCGCGTTAAAATATGATATTTTGGGGCGCGATGGATTTTTCTTGGACACGCGTAGAGGTGCGAATGTGCACGCGTCAAGTTAGGGGCGTTTGGGGCTTTTTTCACGCGCCCATCGCGTTCGGTGTGAACACACCGTCAGAGTCAGGAGCTGTGATAAGAGCCCTGGTGGTGACAACCTTTTCAATAAAATAAGGTAAGGTTACTGCAAATATCAGGAGAGACTTCCAAACAGACATTTAGTATTAAGAACAGTGTCAATGGTCCTAAATAACACACGTGGGTTATGACAGTTGGAAGAAATAATATTTGCAAAATATTCCCTTTTTGCCTGTTTAACAGTGTTCTGGTAGTGATGCCAGCAGTCTTTATCCTTTATCCATCTCCGTTCTGCTCGATGACATTCCCTCTTAACAGCACGAGTACTCTCATTAAACGAAGACTCAGGTTTGGCCTTAGGCTGCCTGGTTTTTAAATGAGCCACAGAGTCCAAGACGGTTTGACACCAAGAATAAATCCAGGAATTAAGCTCTTCTTTGTCAGAGGAGAAAAAGTCAGAGGGGCCACATAGCTGATTAAAAGCAGCAGAAAACTGCATGGCAGTAGAGGGGTTAATAATCCGACAGCGCTGAGCACCAGCGCTAGTTTTAACTGCAGCATGTATAAAACCAACATTGAATAACAAAGGCATATGATCTGTCACAAATCTCCAAGTTAGTGACAGGCAGACCATATGACAGAAATGTGTGGGGTCAGGCATGGACTGATGGGTCTGTCTAGCACAGACCCACCGCTGGAACGAGACAATTCTACTACAATGGCAAAAGCACGACGCAAATCACCAGAGCTCTTTGTGTTACTCGTGCACGAGAGAGAGAACTGTGACGAGCGCTGTTCCTGACGCTCGAACCCCAGTTGCTCTCGTCTGCTCCCTCGTAGCATTGCTCTTTATTGTGGTTACATGAATATGCATAAGTTCATTAATATATGACGTCTTACACAGGCATACATGTGAACAAAGAGTACCGTCTGTGTGTATGCGTAGGTATGCGTGTGTGTGTGTGCGTGTGTGCGTGTCAAGATGTGACCGTGTGAATGACTCCCCAAAGCTGGTGCCAGGAGTCCAGCGGTCCACCTAAACAAAAGGCTCTTATACACCGTAAAAAAAAAATCCTAAGAAAACAGTAATATTCTGGCAGTTGGGGCGCCAAAATAATACCAGAAAATAACAGAAAATAACTTTCTCATGAAAATACGGTTATTTTCAGTAATGACAATACAGTTTGTTGCCCTAATTTTACATGGGATTTTGCCTTTTTCAAGTGCTTTTAAACATTAAATTAGGAACAATTTAATGTGATTAAATAATGAAATTACCTATAAACAAGGTCAATGAATGCGGCAATATGAATAATAATATTTAAATGTACAGAAATATACAGTTAACAGTTGGTTTAAATAATAATGGATTGCATCCATATAGCGCTTTTTGAGACCCTAAAAGCGCTTTACAATTCCACTTTATAATTCCCCTCTGGCCATCACCAGTAGGTGAAGTGTCTTACCCAAGGACACAACAACCGAGAGTGTCCGAGCCGGGGCTCAAACCGGCAACCTTCTGACTACAAGGCGAACTGCCAATTCTTGAGCCACGATCGCCCTAAATAACAATAATAATAATTATTATTTGATGTAAAAAAAAGTTTATAAGAATCATTTTATA
Organism: Pundamilia nyererei; assembly: GCF_000239375.1. Classification (NCBI taxonomy): domain Eukaryota; kingdom Metazoa; phylum Chordata; class Actinopteri; order Cichliformes; family Cichlidae; genus Pundamilia; species Pundamilia nyererei. The sequence goes on from NW_005189335.1 coordinate 1,756, forward strand.
TATTTTTCCATAGCATTACATTTTAATTTAACAGTTCAATCTTTCAAATAAAGGAAAAATATTTGTGAAATTATTGTACATTTGTGAATGTATTTTAACAATCTAAATATGCATATGTACAGACAAATACATTTAAAAAACAAGAAAATTCTGTTTTATTACATTTACAGTGATTTTACGTTAATTTCATGTCTATTTATGTAAATTTAATGATATTCTAGAAGAACAGTACAAAACTGTAAAATACACAGTAAAATACTTTTATATTACAATTTTTTTTTCAATGTACTTAAACAGATACCGAGTAGGTGTCCTCCTATACCATAAATCAGTAAGAGAAGGTATGACCTCTCTCATGACCCTAGGATGTGTGTGTATGCCAGAGTGCTCTGGGAGGCACACAGAGTCTTTGCAGACTGCTAAGGATCAGACCTCTATCATTATGCAATCAATTATATAACTCTAAGCATGTATGAGTATATATTTTGAAGCATAAATGACAATGCAACAATATAAACCTAACACGGACTGTACCAGGCTAAAAGTGTCAATAAGGCTTAAAAAGCCCTTTACCAGTGGTTTATCAGGACAACATACATGTATATTAAAATCTGCAACAATAAGAACATGATCATAGTTGGGCATAATCCCAGCTAAAAAATCGGAGAAGCCGTTTATGAAGTTTTTATTGTCTTATGGGGGGCGATAGATGGCAGTGCAGAAAACTGGGTTTGTGCAACTCACCTCAAACGAGGTAAGTTCGAAGCTGGAGAATGAAAGCTGTAGGAAAGACTGCTTACATTTGTAAACATTTTTGTAAACAGTTGCTATATGGCCGCCTCTGCCTGACGTCCTTGTGAGCTAAAATAGCAACAATCCACTGGTAAAAGTACAGATAGAGCACTGGACTCATCAACACGTCTCAGTCACACACAGAAAATCTAGATCATGGGAACTGAAAAAATCCAGAAGCATAATAGTTTTGTTTAAAAGTGATCTGGCATTTACCAGGCCAATCCTGGAAGGCGCTGGAGCTGCAGCACAGGGTTCAGTAATTTGAGAAACCCGACGAGGCGATCTCAGGTTTCAATAATGTTCACAGCGGAGGTTTAGCCTGGGAGGGCATGGGCAGTGAGGCTGAGGAGCATCATCAACGCTGACCACAGGCACCAAGCAGGTATCAAAAGGATCCAGGAAATGCCAAGACACAAACAATCTTGGGAATAATCCATGCCCTGGTCGGAAAACAGCAGAACAATTCTTTAGAGAAACCTTTACCTTCACCAGCTGACCGCTTTGTTTACCCCTGTGACAATGACGCTTTCGCCAGGAAGGTAGCGTGGGAACGTGATACAGGTACCCTGCATTATTTATTAATCTAATTGCCCTGTCTTGTCTGCTTTATAATTATTGTTTGTGTATTACTTTTGCATGTGTTTCCCCAGATCTCTACACAATAGCTCATATAAGGTAATAGTAAAGCACAGTATAATATGTGCAGTGCTTTCTGATTCAAGATTTGCTTTATTTTTCCAGTGCCAATTTCCCCCTAACATAAGTAATGTGAGGTTTCCAAGATGGCTTGAAAACTCTTTCTCTTATACCACAAATCCAAATGTCTTCAATTCTTTGAACCTCTCATGATCTTAGTTTATTTACTTGACCACATCCCCACTAAACTTTAAACTTATATCTCATTGCTTTAATTAAGTTAATTGTACAAGTCACCATCAAATTCAGGATTTACCGAGGAGATTCTTTGTCCCCACTACTGTTCAGCATAAGCCTGAACCCCTCAATAAGCTCATCAACAAGACTAGCTCCATATACTGACAATGGAATGAAGCCATTGTCAACCATCCTCTACTACCTACATGGATGATATCAAGTTATATGCCAGGAGTGAATAAGAGATCAATTCAGTTATCCACACTACTAGGATCTACAGCCATGATAGCACAATATAATTCGGACTGGAGAAGTGTAGTTGGATGGTAACTAAGAGTGGGACTGTTACGTCCCCTCGTTAGTCTAGGGGATTGAAGGGACGAACATAAAGGTGGATAGAGAAGGAGGGGCCAAGATGGTAATTTTAGAAGGTTTATTTAATACTGGTGATGGGATTTGGGTTCAGACTGAGGTATAACGTCAGGGAGAGCCAAGACCAACATAACAAACAAAACATCCCTGATGTAGAAATAAAAGAAACTTACTTTACTCCAAAGAAACAGAATATCCAACCTATAACCATAACCTACCTAACAACACATAAACAGGAGAAAACAGGGTGTCAAAACAAAAGGCATCAAGACCCCATCTTCCAAGAAATAAGAAGCCTCTTTATTTCCTGTTTCAGAAAGAGAAGTAAAGCATTTAGTCAATGAGGGATCAGACTTCTGAGCAGCAATAAGGCTTTCACGTGTGACTGGCAAGTCTAACTGTGAGAGATGGAGATCCTTCCACTTCTCAGTAGTATCCTTTGAGCCACTTTTAAGATCAATCAGGGTTTGCAAATCATCTGTAGCCAGAGCCTGAGCCAACGAAGAGTCTGACAAATCAATTCCTGCAGCTTTACGTCTTGCTTGAGCCCTGGTGAGAACACAAGCAGGAAAAACAGATGGAAACATGTTGCTAGGTTGTTGCTCTTCAAGTTTGATTCTGGATCATTTGTTACTTCGGGAACAGGTTGCACTTTTCCACCAGCAATATCATTTCCCAAAATAAACTGCACCCCTTTTATGGGAAGTGAGGGGTGTACTGCCACAGAGAAGATGCCATTAACCAACTTTGACTTGATGTGTACATAATGCAAAGGAGCTTCAACATAGCCCATTTCAACTCCTTGAATCAGAATGCTACCATGAAAAGAGGAATGGTCACTCAAGGGTAATACATCAGATAAAATCACAGATCGTGACCCTCCCGTATCTCTGAGTATTCGAATGGGTTTCTCATCCTCAGGCTTCCCACTCAATGACACAGTACCATTTAAGAGGAAGGGTTTGAAGCAGGGATCAACTCCTTCACTTTAGTCCCCTCTCTTAGCATGAATGGTTTTAATTAAACCTACTCCTTTTGGTGACTGGTTCTTGCGCTTTAAAGCGGGACATTCAACAACAACATGGCCAAGTTTATGGCAATAGAAACATTCCCTTTCAGTCCTTGAAGCAAAAGTCTGTCGTGGGCTTGAAGGATCCTTTCGTGGGGGAGGTTCTCTGGTGGTAACTTCACGTTTCTGCACAAAAACAGTTTTATGAGTCAGCACAAATTCATCAGATATCGCAGCTGCTTCTTTCAAAGTGGAAACCTTCTGTTCATCAAGGTGTACAACAATGCGTTCGGGCAGGCCATTTTTGAACTCTTCCAGCAGTATCAGTTCACGTAAGGAGTTGTAGTCAGGAACTTCACTTGCTGTTATCCATCTATCAAAAAGAGTAGCTTTTTCACGAGCAAACTCTACAAAAGTCTGATTTGCTGTTCTTTTGTCATTGCGAAAGTGTTGCCTATACGCTTCGGGAACAAGTTCATAAGCAGCAAGGATAGCAGACTTCACTCCATCGTATTTCAAACTTTCTTCCAAAGACAAAGCAGAACAGACTTCTTGTGCTTTGCCTACCAATTTGCACCGAAGAAGCAATGGCCAAACTTCTCTCGGCCAGTGCAATGAGGCAGCAACACGTTCAAACACATTGTATCAACATATATGTATCAACTTCTGATTCACAAAATGGAGGTACCAACACAATGTTTTTACTCACATTAAAACCACCTGGGTTTACATGGGAGGAGGTTGTTTCACCAATAGATGAATTTGCAGAACTAGGTTGAGTAGTAGTGCTTCTTGAAGTCTGTGCCTGTAACTCCAACTGACGCAGTCTGACCTCCCTTTCAATCTGCAATTCCAGCTCCAACCTTTTCAGCTTTAACACCTTTTCTGTCTCTGCTTCCAACTCCAACCTGCAAAGTTCCAACTCTGCCTGACGAGCTTGGGCTTTATCCTGAGCCTCCAATTGTAATCTAGCCAAACGTACCTTGAGTAATACCTCTTGTCTTGAACGAGGAGAAGATGGAGTAGCAAAAGAAGGTGAGCCATTAGTGCTTAAATTTTCCACCGTTTGTTGCTCCACAGCAGCAGGGTTTTGCCCTTCTTCCTTTAACACAGCAGGCTTCACTCCTTCGTTAGGGGTCCTGTCAAGAGGAACTGGCAAACGAGGTGATTTAGAAACGGGAAGCAGGCCTTCTTCCACAAGTTTGTTTGAAACAGCAGTTTAAGTCCTCTTTCACCATTTGCCTTGATACATTTAACTCAAAGTGTGCTGCTATAGCAAACAAATCATGTTTTCTACACACATTTAGCTCCTCCCAAGAAGGATTACTCAAATATGCACTCAAATTGAAAACACCAGTTGCCATACTAACTACCTCTGGCAAATACACCAGCAGAAACAAACAACTCCAAACCTTCACCATCTAAAAATGAATTAAGCAGGATTTTATCCCAGACGAGCCCCCAATTTATGTTACGTCCCCTGGTTAGTCTAGGGGATTGAAGGGACGAACATAAAGGTGGATAGAGAAGGAGGAGCCAAGATGGTAATTTTAGAAGGTTTATTTAATACTGGTGATGGGATTTGGGTTCAGACTGAGGTATAACGTCAGGGAGAGCCAAGGCCAACATAACAAACAAAACATCCCTGATGTAGAAATAAAAGAAACTTACTTTACTCCAAAGAAACAAAATATACAACCTATAACCATAACCTACCTAACAACACATAAACAGGAGAAAACAGGGTGTCAAAACAAAAGGCAGCTCTCCCCTACAAGCAGTCTGAACATGAAAACAACAATACTCACACAAGATACAAAGGCATGCAAGCCTACACAGGTATGGCAACCAAAAAATGGCCAGAGGGCCCAGAAGCACAGCTCCACAGGCCTTAAATAGTGCTCTGCTGATTACCAATTACCCGGACTCTGCGCAGCATCCAATCAGGACAGAGGAGGTGGAGCCTGGACAAAACAAAGGGTTAGTAGGGAGAAAAGACATCCTCCTGGGGGATGTAACAGGGACAATAATCAGAACTGGGGGGATTGCACTATAAGAAGGCAACACTGCAGACATCGAGGATAGCTTCAAGTACCTGGGAGTCCCACAGGAAAATTGGTTGGCTGTAGCTCAGGAGGTAGAGCAAGTCCTCTACTGATCAGAAGGTTGGTATTTTAATTTGGGTCCCCCAGTCTGCATGCCAAAAATCCCTGAGCAAGATATTAACCCTAAGTTGCTCTATGTTGCATCCAGAGGAAAGTGCTCGTGTGAATGGGTGAATGTGGCATGTTGTATTAAAGCACTTTGAGTGCTCCAGGAGAGTAGAAAAGTGCTATATAAGAATCAGTTCATTCAACATTTACCTAATGGAAACCTTAACCCTCTCGAGGCAGGCGTTGCCGATTTGCAACAGTTAAAAACTAACAACCTGATTACCCCACATGAGTTTTTTTTACTCAGAAGTACCACTGCAGGACGTTGTTGTGCATTAGCAACAAAAAGTTTCCCACTTGCTCACCAGATGGCAGTGTTATCCCACTTCCAACATGTCTGCTTCCTTGGTTTCACTGACACTTGGTGTCAATTTCATGTTAAGTATCACTATCAACCTCCATTAATTTGAAACCAAAACTGCATCAGAAGAATCATGAGTGTATATAGATACAGTAAATGCAAATTAGTGGATTTTATCTCTTCTGGATTTTTCCCCTGGGGCAGCTTTATTTCAACGTAGCAGATTTGTAACGTGTGGCCGGATAGGGACCACTGGATGCCACATGCTTTATCTAATAGTTTGCCTATATTTTGAGCAACAGTTCATACTAGGGTTATTTTCATATCACCAATGTTTACATATTACTTTGAGGTGTCACTGAGGGTATATCCTTTGGAAAATTAAATAA
>NW_005189336.1:0-7706 GCF_000239375.1 Pundamilia nyererei
GGAATGCTACTCGCAGGCCGGCTAACGATAGCTGGCATGAACCGTAGCATAATTCCCCACTGTTTATTTCCACAGTGTTAAGCAGGCCAACAGCGAACGTTTGGAACGCTGAAGTGGTATCCCCTCTGTGTTAACACACTTAGCAGCTGAGCAGCACAGTGCAAAGGCGACAGCGTATGCTTAAATGCTGAAGCCGTATCCCCTCTGTGTTAACACGTAGCAGCCGAGCTGCACAGTGCCAAGGCGACAGCGTAAGCTTGAACGCAGAAGCCGTGTCCCTGCCGTGTTTCCACACTGTAGCCGAGCTACTCGCTAGCCGGCAGCTGCACAGCATGGTCCGACCAGCGCATAAGCCTGCTTTGTTTTCGAGGCGATATGCCGGGGAAGGGGGACCAACCAAGGGGAAGCAAGGGTCAGCTAGGGGGAACCAAGCTAAGGGATACCAGGGGGATACCGGGGCTACCAGGGAACCTAGAAGGGAGAAATACATCGCCCACGGAGGATGCCGAAGCACGCTCCAATAGACGCGCGCACACACAGTACTCTCAAGGTAAGCACTCCTTCGCTCACGCACACAACAAGTGGAGATCAACGATCACCGGTGTCATGTCTGCACAGCTGTTTTATACATAGCTGTGGGGCGTAGCCGGGCGTGCCGGAGTGTCTTAAAAAAATATCCACACGCCACGACCAGGGGGGTCGTACCCCCGTACATATGGAATATGTAACGGTGTGGAGAGATAGTCTCGATATGCTAGAGAACCACGAGTTTCTCTGTCAATTTCCCATTACGTCGTTGCTCACTCGGTGCTTGCTTGGAAGTTTAGGGGTTTGATTGATTGATTGATTGATTGATTGGTAATTTATTTCAACATGTGAACAATATACAAGTACATTTAGAAAAGAAAATAAGAGAGAAAAAATACTATACAAATTACATACCAAAAAAACCGTTTTGATTAATTTACATGTTGAAAGGGAGTGGGAAGAAGTATACACTTATTTAATCCCACTCCTTTGCCATAAATTATCAGTTAATATTTAGTCATCTTCCTTACTGATATAATTTGTAATAAAAATAGTGAACAGATTTCTGATATACTATATACTATAATATCACATCATGAGTTTTTTGTTTGTTTGTTTGTTTGTTTTTAAATAGAGACATTCACTTAATTTAAATATTTTCCTTTTCTTTATAGTTCGAGAAGATCATATTTTTTTAACTCTTTTTGAACAGTTTTATGTTTGGACATTGCTTTAATTCCATATTCAGACTGTTCCATAGTTTCACTCCATGAATAGAAACACAAAAGCTTTTTCTTGTAGTACGTACCTTCTTTGTTTTGAAGTTACAAAAACCCCTTAAATTATAACTTCCTTCTTTCAAAAAAACCATACTCTGAATATTACCTGGCAGTTCTTTATTTTTTGCTTTGAATAGAATTTGTGCTGGTTGGAATTTCACTATATCGTCAATTTTCAATATTTCAGACTGCAAAAATAGTGAGTTTGTATGTTCTCTATAACCTGCATTGTGGATGATTCGAATTGCTTTTTTTTTAAGAGTAAAAAGTGAATGTAATGTGGTTTTATAGTTATTGCCCCAGACCTCTGCACAATAGCTTAAGTATGGTGAAACCAGTGAACAGTATAGAATATGAAGTGATGTTCTGTCGAATACCTGTTTTGCCTTGTTTAGTACTGCAATGCTACGTGATACTTTGGAATGAATATATCTTACGTGAGCTCTCCAGTTAAGTTTTTCATCTATTATTACCACCAGAAATGTATTTTCACTGACTCTTTCAATATCAACACCATTTATTTGAATCTTTGCATTTGTATTTAAACTACTATTTCCAAATAGCATATGTTTAGATTTATTCAAATTTAATGATAATTTATTTTTATCAAGCCAGAACTTCACTTTACTTATTTCATTAGTCATATCCTCCAATAAATTCTGCAGATCATCACCAGAGCAAAAAATGTCTGTATCGTCAGCAAAGAGAACCATTTTTAATACTTTGGACACTTTACAGATGTCGTTAATGTACAAGTTGAAGAATTTTGGACCCAAAACTGACCCTTGGGGTACACCACAAGCAATGTCCATACATAAGGAGCAACCACCATTTATTTAAACTGCTTTCTGTCACTTAAATAACTCCGGACCCAATCTAAAACTACCCCTCTGACACCATAACGTTCCAGTTTTCTTATTAATATATCATGATCTATAGTGTCAAATGCCTTTGTCAAGTCTATGAATAACCCAGCCACATAATGGAATTTGTGATGTATTCTATTGAATCTAATAGTGCCAATGATGTTGATCTGCTTGATCTGAATCCGTACTGACTCTCAGTGAGTTGTTTATGTTTATCTATAAATGTTTCCAGTCTGTTTTTAAACAGTTTTTCAAGAACCTTTGAGAATTGAGGTAGTAAAGAGACAGGCCTGTAGTTTGTGAAATGGTGTTTGTATAGAGGTATAACTTTGTATAGATTTGTATAGAGGTATAACTTTTGCTATTTTCATTCTGTCTGGAAAATCGACCAGTTTGAAATGATAAATTACAGATGTATGTAAATGGTTTTATAACAACCTCAATGACTCTTTTAACCACTATCATATCAATATCATTACAATCCAAAGATTTCTGATTTTTACATTTTTTGACAATTTCAAAAACTTCATTTTCATCAACGGCTGTGAGAAACATAGAATATGGATTTCTGTCTATCAGTGTATTCGGTTTTTCCTGTGCTTTCCCAGGATGAGTGATTGTTCTTGCTAAATTTGGTCCAGTAGTTACAAAGAATTCATTGACACTATTTGCCACAACATCCATATTGTATTCTTCATGGTCATTACAAATGAAATACTTGGGATAGTTCTTTTGTCCAGTCCCACATTTTATAACACTGTTCAGGATTTCCCATAATCTTTTATTATTATTTCTATTTATATCTAATTGCTTCTTATAGTATTCCTTTTTACTATATCTAAGTATATTAGGGGGGTTGCTGTAAAAATAAGTTTTCTTCCCACGCACAACGGATGCTAATGTTTTTGTCACTTTTTATGGAATCAAACTTAAAGGAAGGTCAGTACTTCCACGCTTTAAACGCTGCATGCTCATACTCTCTCCCGCACTCGATATATTATCCATTGTTGACCTGCAGACAGCTGCTGTCAGAAACGTCGCACTTGCTTACGTCACTGTCATGAGACATTCTCGCAAAAAAATCACGGTTTTAGTAACGCAGTAACGCAGCGTTCCTACGGGAAAGTAACGGTAATCTAATTACCGTTTTTGCAATAGTAATCCCTTACTTTACTCGTTACTTGAAAAAAGTAATCGGATCACAGTAACACATTACTGCCCATCTCTGGTCATGTTCTATGTAGAGGAAAGAGGCTTTCTCATGGTAACCCTTTGTAACATTTCCATATTTGTTCAGTCTTTTGTCCAATGCCACTTTCATGAACTTTAATGTTTAACATGTTGAAACCTACAGAGTCTGAGATGAAGCTCTTGAGTGTGTAGGAGTTTCTCTGAGCTTTGCACAGCCTGACCTTTAGGTGAATTTTCTGGGATTCTGTTAACATTCACTTGAATGCTCCATACCTGCTTTTATAGAGGGAGTCACACTTGCTGATGATTAATGAATCAGGTGCATTTGACTTACATCAGGAGTGGCAAACTCCAGGCCTCAAGGGCCAGTGTCCTGCAGGTTTCAGATGTGTCCTTAATCCAACACAGCTGATTTAAATGGCCAAATTACCTCCTCAACATGTCTTGAAGTTCTCCAGAGAACTAATCATTTGATGCAGGTGTGTTGACCCAGGGTGATATCTAAAACCTGCAGGACACCGGCCCTTGAGGCCTGGAGTTGGACACCCCTGACTTACACTCTTAGGTGTGCTTAGTTTTTCACACAATGCTTTGGCTTAATTTTTGTTGAATAATTAATGACAGATGTAAGATACATAATGTGTTGTAATTCAGGTTGGATTTACTAATTTTAAGACCTACTTATTATTATTAAGTCCTGATAGGTAAAATAATAGAACTGAAAGTGGGTCTACTTTCTTTTTTTTTTAAGAAAAAGAAAAGTAACAGTTTGTCTAGGTGCATCCCATAATACATCACATTTTGTCTTACCAGCCAAGTACTTTTTTTCAACTGCAAAATAAAAAAAAACAAAAAACTGTGGACTTTCTAGGATGAAGACCTGACATTGTTTTAAGAGCCAAAGTCAATGTTCATGTTTTATTTATTTGTTATGGTGGCACAGGTGTTTAGATTTTCCTGCACCTCAGGTGATTGCATGGGGGTGTGGTCGCATGTTATTTACCTGGCGCTGGCCTCAGAGAGGTTGGGTGACTGTTTTTTGGCAAACGTTTATGGTGACCGTTGCCTTTCAGTACTATCAAACGATAAATGCGCTCTTTTTTTTATTTGAAAGCGAAAGGTTTTTATTTATTTATTATTATTTCAAAATAAATATGTAAAACACAAGTGGGACTCAGTATGGTTCATTGGAGACGCGTCATAGTACAAACCCCAACTCAGCCGGCCACGGCTTTATTTGTGGATGGAAGTCGCAACATTTAGTCAACAGAAAAGTCGTTGTTTTTTCGCATGCATCAGAACAATGAAGAGGATTTGTGGATACACGCTTTGGAGTGACGAAGCTTTCACATGGTCAGATGTTGTTCTCAAAGGAGTTATTAGAAGCTGCTCCGCCACAGTGGCACAGAGGAACGCAACGCACACATCAAGAGCGGTAGGACACGCGGATTCACTCTGTGTATTATTGAATGTTTCCAACACAGCTTCTGTCACCCTTTGTCCATTAGGAACATTGGTTTGGTTTGCGTTGCGTACGTGCGCTTGACTTAACAAGCTGGAGGAAGCTGCTCTGATTTTGACAGCTTGTGAGGCTGTGGATACTGCGCATTGGTTTGCACGGAAGAAAAGCATCACCTGTGGTCCGTATTTCAGGCTGTGTGACATGTAATGCTGTGTTTGATGCATGTGAGAAAGTGACAATGAGCGAAATAAAAGAAGCCGAACATGAACTGGAAGAAAAAAGATCTGCAAGAGAGACGGCTTAAAGCACTTGCTCATAAAATGGAAACTTTACAGAAAGAGCGAAAATCTCACGTTAACACGTGATATTAAAGAATTTGAGTAAAACTATGGCAATGCAAAAGCTGTGCAGCTGAACTTGGAAAAACGTAGTTAATTATGCATTTGTTTTATTGATTCCTAAAGATGCATAAGACACTAATTTTGACTGGTTTGGATGCATAACAAAATGTAATGATGAATTTGTTGAAGATGTAAAACAGTGGCTTCTTGAAACTGGAAGACCTTTTATGGAAAAAGGCAATGAAGCTTAGAATATGCCCACTGCTTCTACTTCAGATGTGCCTGTTTCTGCTAAGATTGTTTCATCAACGGAGATGGTTACTTTCAGAAACGCTCAACATAACATCTCAAAATCCCCAAAGCAGTTTGAATTAACAAGACAAAATACAACCAGGTGACAGCGTTTCAAACATAGGAAGGGAGAGTATTAGAGGAAGTTCTTCAGGCTCAAACTCCAGAGTCTCAAGTACAACATCAGCATGGGTAATGGCTAACGCTTTAGCAGCTGCACTGATTGGAAGACAAAAACTGCTTAAGGATAAACATGCCTTGGAGAAGCATGAGGCACTGTTAAGGAGAGTGGGAGCAACTGGAGCTGGAAACCAATATAGCTGCCACCGTTGCAAAAATGAAAGTACTGGGAGGCTCATAAGGATCCAGCATTAAAAGTAGACTATCAAAAATATCTGATGGAATGGAGTCATATTTTGAAAAGGGACAAAAGGAAAGTTAAGTGTTGAATACTAGACCTGATGATCTTGTACATAAAAAGCAACATGTGCATATCTGTAAGGAGCATAATGTTGCAGATTCACAATCTCTCTTAACTGCAGGCAGAGTTCCAACTCAACCATAGACCCTTTCTGAAGATCCCTTGACATACCAGTCAAACATTAGAAATTGACATGGAAATAAATGTGCCTTCTCAAGTTTCTAGTCATGAAGAAGAATGTAACATCTTATCTGTCATGAGTAAACAAAATGAATTCACTGCTTTATTAATCCAATAGCACGGTCGTTCTTCATTACCTAAAGGAGATCCCAGTTTTTGGAGATCCACTCCAGTATCAGACTTTTGTTAAATCATTTGAACACAACATTGAAAGCAGAAATAAAAATCATGGAGATTGGCCTTATTATTTGAAATGATACACAAAAGGACAACCAACAGAACTTGTGAGGAGTTGCCTACACATGACTTCAGAAGCAAGATTCAGAAAGGCAAAGTCTTTATTACAGCAGCATTTTAGCAACGAACATAAACTTGCCATGGCATACATGAACAAAGCTCTTTATTGATCTTCAATAAAAGCAGAGGACACAAAAGCTCTTCAAACCTAGACACTTTCTCAGAGGTTGTTGTAACGCTATAGAAGATATCAGTTATATGAAGGAGCTTGACATGCCTGCCAACATGCTAGCCATAACAAAGAAGCTACCCTACAGGCTGAGAGATAAGTGTAAAATGGCAGTCTGTGATTTTCATGAGTAATTTAATCGACAAGCTACATTTAAAGATATGGTGGGTTTTCTGGAAGAACAAGTGAAGATTGCATCTGACCCAGTGTTTAGGGACAGCAAAGATGTCTGCATGACAAACAGAGACACAAGAAAACTTAAGTCACAAGTTCACACAAGATTCAAGGAAGATTCTTTTGCTACTTCTGTGACAGCGTCTGAAAAGGAAAATGACTCTCCAACAGCTTGCGTCAGAACAAATGACCAAACATCCTCCAGCTTCTCTCTTCTGAGGGGCACCAGACAGGGATGCCCACTCTCCCCTTCACTGTTTGCAATTTTTATTGAGCCACTAGCAGCAGCAATTAGACAGGCTACAACAATTAAGGGCATAAAATGTAAGAATATAGAACATAAAATCAGCCTTTATGCAGATGTGTTACTTTCTCTCCAAAACTTACAAACCAATATCTCTGGGGTAATTGCATTGATAAATTCCTTCTCAAGTGTCTCAGATTATTCAATTAACTGGTCGAAATCAACAGTTCTTCCGATTAATTGCTCCTTCCATAATTCTTCTCCTTCCCACTGCAATGTGGAAATATAAAATATTTAGGTATTAATGTCTCTCCTAAACTTTCAGAATTAACTAAATTAAACCACATCGCACTTTTAAAGACAGTAGAAGGCGACCTGGCTAGATGGAAATCTTTACCCATATCACTCATGGGAAGGGTCGCCGCTATAAAAATGATGGTCTTGCCAAAAATAAACTATTTATTTTCAATGATCCCAAATAAGCCATCACAAGATTGGTTCAGATCTCTAGACTCGTATATTTTTAAATTCCTTTGGAAAGATAAACCCCCACGTATCAGCTTAAAAACACTACAAAGGACCAAGGATAAAGGAGGATTAGATCTGCCTAACTTTAATCACTATTTTTTTAGCCAACAGGCTTCACTTCATCTCTAGATGGTTTAAACATACCCTCTTAGATGAACCTTGGATAGATGTAGAACAGGCACTATGTAATAACCTAGAAATTTCAGACCTACCATTTATCAGCTCAAACATCAAA
>NW_005189337.1:0-7702 GCF_000239375.1 Pundamilia nyererei
CAGATTATTTTAAGGTCTACATTTATAAGGGATATTGGACGATAGCTTGAGGGATATACAGGGTCTTTGCCTGGTTTTAGCAGGAGATTAATGTTTGCAGAATTCATATTTGATGGAAGTCTGCCCTTTTCTTTAATTTCCAACAACGTTCTGTAGAAAACTGGTGCTAGAATCGACCAGAATTCTTGTATTACATATCTCCTAATCTGAAAGAGGGTCTTCCAACATAAAATTATTTAATACTTTTTGAAAAAAAGTTATAATTAATTTGCATTTATATTTTTAATGCCTATGAATATTGAAAGAGTTGCGCTAAATAAACTGTTAGCTTTACTTTGTTTAACAATGTCATAATACTGCATCACTGCATTTTAATCTGCTATATTTGTCTGTAAGAACATTCTTAGAAAACTCTATTGCTGCTTAAAGACCATTTCATCACTTTATATACATTTTTGCTTAAAACTACACAGCAGTTAAATAACTATTACAGAATGATGAGATTTAGTTATAGAATGAAAACTTAAACTTAAACTCAAGCAGCGATGCTGTAAAAGCTGGATGACATAGCTCCACTTTCTTAAGTTGTACAAAAATTAAGCCAAAATTTCCTGTTTGTCAGGTGTACTATGTTACACTTTTGGAGCCAGAATCTACAGCAGTGACTTGGGGTGGAGTTGCTAGCACACCCACTGCACCTGCGAACATGCTAACCTACACTTACCTAGCCCGGCTGCTGCGGTTTTAACATCTCTGCTGATGGTTTTAATGAAACTGACAGCTCATTAAATTAAGATAAATATAACCATGTCACTTTATTTTAAAAGCAAACAACTAAACCTGTTATAGTTTTATACAACATCTAATAGCATTCTGTAGCTGCTACTGTTAGCCTTTAGCATATGGACTGTGTTAGAGGCTTGTTATTAACTAGTTAGCAGGCTGGATACCTGTGGTGTTCTGAGGGTCAATATGATTCGGTGACCCTCGTTAGTTTATGGCATCCTATTTTAGACAGAGATGACATCAATTGCACACTCCACATAGGCCCAAAAAACAGTAGCAGACGCGTTAACAGAAGTGTAATTTGTTTTTTCCAAAACGCAGGACCCAGTGCTTAAAAAGGGAACATGGTCTCGTGGTGGTTTGTCAAGTCAAGTCAATTTTATTTATAAATCACATTTAAAAACAACAAAAGCTGACCAAAGGTGCTATACAACTTGTAGAATATCAAAAAAATGATATCACAGACATCAATTTAGACAGTGAATAAAAATGGGTTTTTAAATGAGTTTTAAAAAGATCTCATGTAAGAGAGGTCCTAATGTGCAAGGGTAGTTTATTCCACAGTTTCCATAGTTTGGTTAGCATTGTTGCCTCACAGCAAGAAGGTCCTGAGTATGACTCCACCACCTGGCTGGGAGAGTGACGTTTGCATGCTCTCTCCATGTCTGCGTGTTCTTTCCAGGTACTCAAGCTTCTACCCACAGTCCAAAGACATGCAATTACTGGGGACAGATTAACTGGTGATTCTAAATGGCCCTTAGCTGTGAATGTTAGTGCGAATGGTTGTTTGTTTCTGTGTGTTAGCCCTGTGTCAGATTGGCGAACTATCCGGGGTGTACTTTAATTAACATTTAAAAAGCAACTTAAAACACTACACATACAGTATAAAAGCTCATTTACATCATGGAGCCATTTTGGCAAAAACTGGCAGAGATTTAAAATGCCAGTGCTGAAAGTCTAAGATTTGAGAACGTGTTTAGCACCAACTTGTGCCATGTCACTGGGTTGGTTGGTTGTGTCTAATAGACTTATATTAGTTTATGTGAGCTAACTAGTGATAGAATTGATAAGTTTCTGAGTTGAAATCAAGGAGACGAAAACTTAACAGGATCACTTTTGTGCTGCCTCTTGCTGCAACAATGAGTTTTATATTCCAACCCAAGACGTACTGTCCACTTTAACTGTCTGTCTCTTTACCAATATTTGGCGCTTTGTGGTTTGGCTAATTGCACTCAAACGGGAAAATCCCTGTGTAATTTTTCATTATTACAAATAATTTATGGACACCTATGGTTTGATTTCTTTGAATGTGTAGATTGGATTGGTTGTTACCGAGAATTTCAGCTTACTATCACCTCAAGAATATTTCAAGGATAAAAGATCTGATGTCTCAACAGGATCTGGAAAAACTAGTCCATGCATTCATCTTTAGTAGGCTTGATTACTGTAACAGCATCTTTACAGGTCTACCTAAAAAATCAGTCAGACAACTACAGCTCATTCAGAACTCTGCTGCTCGAGTCCTCACTAAGACCAAAAAAGTGGACCACATCAGTCCAGCTCTGAGGTCTTTACACTGGCTGCCTGTCCGTCAGAGGATAGACTTTAAAGTTCTGATGCTGGTCTATAAAGCTCTGAATGGTTTAGGACCAAAATACATCAGTGACCTCCTGACCCAGTATGAACCTTCCAGATCTCTCAGGTCATCTGGATCCGGTTTTTTATCAGTTCCCAGAGTCAGAACCAAACACGGAGAAGCTGCATTCAGCTTTTATGCTCCTTATATCTGGAACAAACTCCCAGAAAGCCTCAGATCAGCTGAAACACTCAGTTTATTTAAATCCAGGTTGAAGACTCACCTATTCTCAGCTGCATTTGAATAAATTACCAAACCACACTTTTAAGCTTAAATTTCAAAACTTAAATTTTAACTACTGATTTTATCTACTGTTTTTTTTAATCAATTTTAAATCATGCTTTTTATTTGGTTTTTGTTTTTAATGTCTCTGTAAAGCACTTTGAATCACCTTGTTGTTGAATTGTGCTATACAAATAAACTTGCCTTGCCTTGCCTTGGTGAGTTCATGTCAATAGCACCCTTAGAAATAAACTTACTGAATATTAATTTTACGTACTGTATGTATTCATTGTGCTGAACTTAAGTTAGACAATTAACAAGAGTTCCATTGCATAAGTCATGGTTCTGTCTTGTAACCCAAAGCCTAACTTTACTTATACATTTTCCTTAAGAAAGGAACTTAAGAAAAACATATATAATGCATTTGTGGAAAATGCATGTGGAAACATATCTGTCTGAAAACTTTGAAAGATTTGAACAAACTATGAGACTTCTGGAATAATGTTTCGTCTAGCAATACTAAAGTGGAGATGTTTGGCCATGATGCACAGCACCATATTTTTCAAAAGCAGATACAAAACAGAAATACTTCATACCAACTGTTAATCACAGTGGTAGATTGGGTGATGATTTGAGTCAGCCATGAACTCTGTATACCAACGTATTTTAGATTTAAATGTGAGGCCATCTGTCAGACAGCTAAAGCTTAGGCTGAAACTGGGTCATGCAACAGGACAATTATCCCAGGTGCAGCAGCAAATTTACAACAGAATGGCTGACAAGTCAAAGTCCAAACCTCAACCTCATTAAAATGCTGTGATGGGACTTTAAGAAAGCTGTGCATAAATGAATGCTTGCAGACTTCAATGAATTGAAGCAACGCTGTAAAGAAGAGTGGCCTATCCAACTAAACAAGTATTGCACGATATCTGGGAGTTCTTTGACAGTCAAAATGCAATGCAAGTTGCAGGTTTTTAATCCATGTAGCATTTGTCAATTAACACACGGCTAATACTTTGATAATATACATCCCAGCAGTGCCACAACATTATATTATTATTATTTTATTTTTTTTGCTCATATTATATTATGAGCATGTTAATGCTGGTTTTTTTTTTTAGTAAATTGTCAATTTATTAATTAGGGATGTTGGTTTTACTGATACACATTTTGTGTAGTTTCCACTTAAACTACACAAAATGTTCTCCCATATATACAACGTGTAAGCTACAGAATAGAGCGTTATTATTCACTCAGAGCTCAAAAATCTACATAGCAAAAATGAGTAAAGTCGCACCATTTCACACACAAATAATGCAGAGCCGAGTAAAACACTTTTTACAGTGTCAGCAAAATGTTACTGATCACTGGTGCTGCTAGGACTAACCTATGATTGCCAAAGTGGGCAAATAAGCCCAGAAATAATGGCCATGAAAAGACCTAAACCCAGTGACTTTAACACCAGTTACTGGCCCATAAGAAAGAATTCAAACATAGATCTGCTGTTGTTAAAACTGTGTTTTCTGGAAGTGTAAAACGTACAATCCATTCAGGATTACATCTGCCAGGACCACTGCTAATGATTCTAGTCAACCTTTAAAGGCTTTAAAGCAAAACTATTGTATCTTAACCAGACATGTAACTTCAGAATGTCATAATGCAAAATGTTAACTATGGTGTTCTGCAAGAGAAATGGCAGTGTCATGTAGTTAATACAGTTTTATTTCTACCTCCATGTCAGTGTGCATTTTGTGGTCCAACATTTTAAACCCCTCAACAAAAGAAATCTGAGAGTTCACATGTGTCATATAAGGTTTTATATTTCAGTTTACAGAACTAATGTGAGGTACCGTCAAGACTTGATCACAGTTTACTGGATGGATGTGTCTGCCCAGACAGAAAAAAATATTCTATTTTTATGGATCCTGCTCAAGGGAGCTGAAGTTTTTATTGAGTCATATGGCCTACACTCATGTAGGGAAGGACAAGGAAAATGAGTAGGCTAATAAGTGCCTTTTACACTATGTTACTTCCCCCCTGATAACTAAAGCATTAGACTCTACTTGGGTCTTCTCTTCAGAGTAATCAGCAGTTTGGAAAAGCAATGTGTTAAGATGAACCCTATACTAGCACTGTGACAATCCTATTAAGAAAACACTGTGTGCTGTTAGTGTCACACAAATTGGCTGCAAGTAGTCTGGCTGCTCTCCAGGCATGACTCAAGGTGACGGCAGCAACACAAAAGCGCAAACCTGCTGTCCAGATCAATACAGGCATATTGATGACATAGGGCACATCCATTTGTGGTACGATGTAATGAAACCAAAGAGAGCGTAGTTACAAGAAAGAAAGTAAAGTAAGTCGTGTAGTATATTTGTATGCTACTTAGTCAAGAGCAAGATAGTGGATTACAATCCTATCTGTTCCCATACTTTAGCCAGATATGAGTTCCCTAACAATTATCACTCCTCAGAAATGTTAGAAGAGAACGCACACAGTCACACACAGCCCCCTTCTCTTTCTGAAGGTCTGCAAAATAGAGAAGGACACAGATATACTCATGTGCAGTGTGTTAAAAGACTAGGACAAGTGAATAGACATGCTATATTTTAAAAACAGGGAGTTTTTGGCAGCTTTGATGTATTCCCTGTGCAGTATGGCAGTCTGGGAGCCTGCAGAGAAAAAAACCCAGATGCCACAACAGAGAGAGAAAGAGTGCGGGGTGCAGAATGGTATTGCAGGTCAGTGCTTGCGTCATGAAAAGAATTATAGTTCATATCTCTGGAGCTACGCTCATGTTCCCCTTTGTATTCAGCTCTTGTTCACTTTCTTTTATCTTTTAATGCAACCATTCGTCTCATTGTCTAACGCTGTGGCAGAAAAAAAATAAGGCAGCATCCAATTTCCTAACCAGGGTGAATAAATCATAGATTCTACTCAGAATCCTTTACCATGGCTTCATCTAATCCACTCTAAACCCACGTGTGTTAAGTCAATGATCAGACACAATGTAATTTTTTTCTCTTTTAGTAAAACAAAATTTAACAATTAAGCTATAACATATTATGATGCATTTTCATTGAAAATAAATTTTCAAATAGTGAATCCTGCAAATATAATAGCATATGATTAAGAGCACAGTTTCTAAAAAAGTAAGTCATTTATGGAAATATTGTAGAGCTCAAGGAAAAAAGGACAGTTTCTACTCATTGTTTGCATCCTGAATTATGTTTGAAACCATTGAGGATGGATAAACTGTTCTTGAATATGTTGCTGAGGGTGACCTTATCGTGCGTTTCAGTTAGCGATAGAAGAGAAGACAGAATGATGATGAATCTGTTGCATTTGGTCATTTTTGATCTGGGCTGGTGTCCTAGTATCACGTATCCCTCAATAATCTGAAGACAGTTTAGAATATTGGAGACTATTGATCAGCATTACATTTTGACAAAACAAAGGCCTTTTCTTATCAGCATCTGACTGATATGTTGGAGGCAGTGAACTTGACTGCAAGCGTGGGAGGAGAAGCACAGTAGAGGGCATGTCAGTTGCAATCAAGCACTACAACTGAGTTTTGTGTCAAGGATATCCCGGCTTTGCACTTAAATGACCTGCCTATTAGGGCCAGATGATAAATGTAAACAAAATGCAAAGGGCTAAATATATATGTATATACGTGTATGTTATCCTTGATGGAAATGAAAAGAATGAAAAGCCTTATGGTATGTAATTTAATGATGGAGAAATTAAATTTCCTTCCAAAGCATTGCTCACTTTAGTTTTACTTTTTTCCTGTTCCATTTTCGACATTACTTTGCTTCTCCTGTGTGCAGAGAAAGAGGACTCTGTTATCTCTCCCACACTAATTAATTATCATTTGCCCTCTGCAGCTTATGCAGGGTCCATATATTATGCCTGCGTTACCTGCTTTACATAGACAATCCATCACAGTGACCATCATTCCTAAATCAAAGTTCCTTTATTATTTCACTTTTTTTGGTTAGCATTACAATGAACGTGAAGCACTGCTTTCTCGTTCATTGCTTACAACTCACACTGCATTGCCAAAAATATTCACTCATCTATTCAAATCATTTCCATGGCCACATGTATGATGATAGGATGCTAACAACGCTGTGTAACAAATCTAGAGAAATTTCCTTGCTGCTAAGTATTCTAACAAAGTATTATAACAAAGTGGAAGCAATATGAAACGACAGCAAATCACCCACAGTGGTAGGCCACGTAAAATCACAGAGCAGGGCCAGCAGATGCAGAGGCTCATACGTTCAGCAGAGTCAATTTCTACAGCCTTCTAAACTTCATGAGGCCTTCAGATTAGCTCAAGAACAGTGTGTAGAGAGCTTCATGGATAATGTTTCCATGTTAGAGCAGTTGCATCTAAGTGTTACATGATCGAGAGCAATGCAAAGCATCAGATGCAGTGGTGTAAAGCACACCACCACTGGACTCTAGAGCAGTGTAGACGTGTTCTCTGGAGTGACGAATCCTGCTTTTCCATCTGGCAATCCAATGGCCAGTCTGGGTTTGGCAGTTGCCGGGAGAACGGTACTTATCTGACTGCGCTGTGCCAAGTGATGGAAGAGGCATCCTGGTGGTGTGAGGTTGTTTTTCTCTAACAGGCTCAGTCCCTTAGATCAAGTGAAACCGACAATTAATGCTTCAGCATACCAAGACATTTTGGACAATTTCATGCTCTGAACTTTGTGGGAACAGTGTGGACGTGGCCCGTTCCTATTCTAACATGACTGTGCACCAGTGCACAGAGCAAGGCCCATAAAGACATGGATGAACGAGTTTAGTGTGAAAGAACTTGACTGGCCTGTACAGTGTCATGACCTCAAACCGACAGAAGACCTTTGGGATGAATTAGAATGGAGACTGCAAGCCAGGCCTTCTCGTCTAACTGATGTTGGACGAGGCCTGGCTTAGCTGTTCCCAGGACTGCGCTCTTCTGGACAGAGATCTCCGATGTTATTCCCGGGATCTGCTGGAGCCACTCGCCTAGCTTGGGAGTCACCGCACCTAGTGCTCCGA
>NW_005189338.1:0-5214 GCF_000239375.1 Pundamilia nyererei
ATGGTTCCCATTTGCCTGCGGGATCCCCAGGTACTTGTAACTGTCCTCTATGTCTGCAATGTTGCCTTCTGGTAGTTCAATCCCCTCAGTTCTGACTACCTTCCCTCTCTTTGTTACCATCCGACTACACTTCTCCAGTCCGAACGACATTCCAATGTCATTGCTGTATATATATATATATATATATACACATATGCACATATATAAATATATATACATATATAAAATTTAAGATTTTGTATTATGTTTATTTAGATTTTTAGTTAAATTTCCTAACCTCAGACTTAGTCTTTTTAGCATTTTTGGTTAATTAAAATCGAACTATTAAACAATTGGAGACTGTTCATTTCTTTATAAGTGAGCAAATTTAGCAGGGGAACAAATAATTGTTTCCTACTTTGTTAGAGTGTCAGTTTAGGACATTTGGATTGAAAAATAGAGCAGTGAAAAGTAAAAGGGCCATAATACACAGAAATGTGTAATGTGTAAACAGCCCAGCACTCGCCTTTGACGGATATCCTTCAGAGAAGCCAAGAAAATCAATTTCCTTCCCTTACCTGCCGTATTGCTGGATAGTCTGTCACAGTGAGCCCCCTGCTGGTGATGTATTAGTGTAACATTGATTATAAGAGTAGGACTAGAAGGTTATCCACATTGTGGTTATTTCCTAACAAACTGTCAGTCACAGGTTGTTAATAAATGAGTGCTCAGAGTCCTTGTTTGCATAAGTAGTTCCTTTGTGTATCTGGTTTAAAAACACCTACATGGCAAAAAACCCTGTGTGATTGGACTTTTTATAGTTTTGTACTACTCTCGTTAAAAAAAATCATGGTAATGACACCATTCACCTGTATGTAGCTGTGTTTTTAAGCAGTTATGCTGAATTGTTAATCAACTAATTAGTGCAGAGGTTGTTCGGTACAATAAGTTTCTTTGACAAACTGCTTTCATTGTATGGGCTTGGTTGGCTCAATAATTGATAGTTTCTGTTTAATGATGAGTAAAGAAAGGTAGCATCAAAAGTAATGAAAAATAGAGTATTTACACCAACAGGATTTGCAAGGTTTTGGGTTATTTATTTATTTACTTTAAACTGTGAGCGAAAAATGTTGCAGACTTCTTTTGCAGTTATTGCTTTTATCCTCACAAGGGCATGTATCTAGTAAGGGTCCCCAGTAGGGATGGGTACCGGTGTCCGTTCTGACATAAACGATAGTAACCAGACCGAAAAGCAGCGCACATTTCGGTGCTTTATTTCGGTGCTTTTTTTTTCCTTAGCTGTGATACACTTCTAGCCAATCATTTTACGTTTCCGAGGATAGTAGGCGGGTCCAGGTACGTACGTTCTTTTAGAGCAGAGCTACAGATTAAAAATGCCCAAGGCGAAGCGGTCAAAAGTCTGGCTGTACTTCACAGCAAAATATGCAAACTCAGCAGCCTGCAACAAGTGCTTTAAGCTGATATTGTGATACTGTCAAAGGAGGTAACACCTCAAATCCGATGAAATACCTGGCGACGCGTAGCGGGCTTTTTTTTAAAAGCCGAGAAATGCGCTGTATTTGATAGCTTGCTGCGAGACCTCACACCGAGCGTATCTACTGCGGGTGTGGTGCCTGTTATCAGACCCGGAGTTAGCAACATCCCCAAAAACACGAAGAGGAGAGTCCTGGCCCCTAGCCCTGCCAGTGTAGCAGAAATGATGACGGATGATGATGCAGCAGCAGCCGTTCTTCTCTGCGTGAGCAGCTTAATGTTGTTCGTATGTAATTTACGTTGAGTAGGCTAACCACGTTATTACATTAATGCAGGTAAGGTGAACTAGCAAACATCATCATAGCTACATGCGGCTGTCTTCTTGTTTGATGGCAGATACTCCCTTCACCCTGGCCAAAAAGGCTAAAATGACCAAAGAAAAAGAGGGAAACGGCTAAACATGAGAGGTTTTTGGATAAAGTTTGTGTGTTTTCCATTGTTTAAGCACTGCTTCCAGCCAAGAGTGATACCATATATGCCCCATAGCTGCAGAAAAGGCTAACATTGTTATCTTTTTACAAAAAACCAGCTGAACATGAGAGGTTTTTGGACAGAGTTTGTGTTCTCCATTCTTTAAGCATCGGTTTGAGCACCGTTTGAGCACTGGCACCGTTTCAAAAGTACCGATTTGGCACCGGTACCGGATAAAACCTAAACGATACCCATCCCTAGTCCCCAGGCTAGATCCCCACATGCTACCTAAGCTTACCTCGGAATACGAAACAATTGAATCCATATCCCAAAAAGTTGATTCTGTTCATTTGGATATTGCAGAGGATCAAATAACTATTTTCCCCAGTCTATATTTCATATGTTATAAGTAGATTTGACCTGCTACATACTAAAGATAATAATGAAATTCTTTCTACATAATGAGACAGGAAGGAAAGAGTGAGCGGCACGTGATACATTTTTAGTTTATCATCTCCTGCCATTCAATTCAATTCAATTAAATTCAATTCAATTTCTTTATTGTCCCACAAGGGGAAATTAGTTTAGCAGCAGGAGGATAAAAATAAACAGAACAATACTATAAACAAATAATAACAATAATAATGATAGAAAGTTCAAGGACATTTATTTGACATTAAGGAGACAAGACGCAGTAGGGATAAAAGAGACTTGGAGTCTTTTAGTCCTCCTCGGAGGTACTCTAAAACCATTGTATTAAAGTCTGTGTTAATATAACGTTGCTAAGAGTACTTATAGTTATTTTCGCTTGCAGTCTTTCCACAGAGCACTCTGGGGAAAACAAGCACAGGTAAATAACTTAAAGATATATTATATATGTATGACTGTTAACGTATACTTCTGTGTTATGAGAACAATAGTTTTTGTTTGTTTGTTTTTCAGCACTCTATGTGATACCCCCTGTACTGCTTTTGATATGTATCCTCGTTCTTGTTTATAAGTACAGACGTTCCAGGATTGAAGGTATCTTTTACATTCATATGCACAGAGAGACCCTTACACTCAAATGTGCATGCAAATACAGCATAACCATATTTAATGTTGTGTGTTTTCAGAAGCTGTTCTCTCCCTGCGGAGAAATGCATCTAGGAAAAAGAGTTCAAAGAAGGTGATTGGTGCAGCACAAAGTGAAGTAAGAAAACTAAAGTGTAAAGTCTTCATGTGACCATTGAATTGTAGTGTCCACTGGGTGGCATATTTTTCCACACAAGACAACAATTGTGACTATCATAGTCAGTATAATAAGCCCTATTAAAAACTGACCTTTTTCATTCAGCCATAGAACTGCTGCTATGCAAGGATGTGGTTAAAACTCTGGGTTATGTTCCAGTTTACAAACAGTTCAAAAACTTCAGCAAATCTGTTTAGACTTGAGAAAAATACTTTTAGATGTGGAAAGTTATTACAGGATTTCAAAATGTCAAGAACTGGAGTGAGATCAATAAATTCAATGAAAGTGACACATTAAGGAACAAGCCTGGGAGAGGTAGGAAAGAAACAATCTCAACGACAGATGTGTACATAGGGCTGGGTATCGTCACTGATTTCTAGAATCGATTCGATTCCAATTCATAAGGTCCTTATTTGATTTGATCCACGATTCGATTTGATCCATGATTCGATTTGATCCACGATTCAATTCGATGGGAAATTTTGCCTCAGTCAGAAATATTATAATTCTGATCACTTATCAGTACATATCCATATTTTTATATCTATAAAAATAAAATTGACACTTGTGAAACTTTATCAAAGGTGTAAGCATCACAGCAGATGCCTTTGTGTCAAAGTAACTGAGGATAAAACACAGAAAACCTTGAAGGAGATTTTCCTGGCCTGGCTTTTTATAGCAGATAACCTTAAAAATATTCTGCAGTAGAACAAAAACTGAAGAAAACCATGACTCAACATATGAACATTACCTTGAACATTAAGTGAAGCAGAGCAAAGTTACAGAGGCTCTATTAGAGACACAGCTAAGTATTTTTCAATTTTGCATAATTTGAAAAAGTTTACATTTCTTCAGTATTGACCACCAGAAGTGAGGCTTTTTTGTCAGAAGTAATTTAAGTTAGAAAAATAAATAAATAAAAAAACAGCAGCCGACAGCACTGTACACAACGGTGGGTAATAAGCAAGCAAATAATGCAAAAAGCAGATATTTGAGATGGGAAACTGTTCTTGAAATATACTGAGAGAGAGAGAGAGAGCTGTGCTTGAAGTGTGATTTTATCGTGGTGGAGACAAAGTAAGAGGGAATTCATGACGTTCATGTGAAGCGAAAATCTGAAGCCAGTTTGCATCTTCTTTTGCTCCTGGTTCTGTCAATTTTGGTTGGAGAGAGACAAAAACCTGCAGTTTCAGAATGTAGCACAAAAAAAGACATAAACACAAAGCGCAGACCCGACGCATCGGAATCAGTGAGCTGTCGGCTTTCAGCAGCATGTACGTGCCATTGGGTGAGAAAGCCGACATCTCACTGATTCTGATGCGTCGGCGGGTCCTTAACGTCTTTGTGCAGAATCTGTGTACCTGCTCTCATTTACTGTTTTAGCTGTTTGGTGGTTGTCGAAACTTTTCTGAGGTTCAACCTGAGATTCTGGCGTTTCGGGCAAAATAAATTTATACTTAAAAATCGATTCAGGATTTTAATGAATCAATATCGCGTTATTCAAGCTAGAATCAACTTTAATTGGAAAAATTATAATCAAAACCCACCCCTACGTCTACACTACAACTTGACTCACTGTTAAGGTGTACAACCATAAGGAAATACTTCTACTGGCTTTAGAGTAATTGTAGAACATTTCTAAATGTGTCCACAACTCAATTCTCTGCGACACGTGTCATTCATTTGTTCTGTTTAATGTGTCTTGATTCTTTTTTAGATTTATAAAAATCAAGGTGTGGTGACCTCCAATGACCAAAGCACCAGTAACGTCTATGAAGAAGTAGATGTAGAAGTACACTACGAAAACTTGACCGCAAGTGAATAAATCTACTGCAATGAAAATTTCCATAAACCCAACAGAAGATACAGGTCAGCCCATAAATATTTGGACAGATACAACTATTTTCTCATTTTGGTTCTTCAAATGAAACAACTCAGATGCAGCTGAAGGGACTCAAAAGTAATTGGACAAATTAAATAGGTGAAAATAAAATGTTAATTTCTAATACATGATTGAAACCCTTTGCTGGCAATTACAG
>NW_005189339.1:0-7686 GCF_000239375.1 Pundamilia nyererei
GTGATGGCAAGCTACAAAAGAGACACTAGGTCTCTAGGTCTCACATATCAAATTAACTATAAAGGACCAACTTTAGACTCTAGATTCAAACGGTGCATTATGTGAAACAAAAGAGGAAAATTTCTTAGGAAAAAAGAAAAAATGGCAGATGTACAAAAAGGCAAATTTAAGATAAAAAATGCCAAGTTCACAAGAAGCAGGGAAACTGACAAGAAAATTGTACAATGGCATTTCTTAACTTCTGAAGAAGTAAAGTTGGAAAGAAATTAACATACTTGAAATCCTAGTTAGATAAATAACTCTAACAAAATGCTACGAGGACACCAAACCAACCAACATCTTTCCAATGTTGTGATGAGGCAGCCACATTATAATGTGTAATGAAATGATTTTCATTTTATGAATCTGGGAAAAAAAAAGTCCGACCTGAGCAATTCAGAACCAGCTGAACATTTGTTATGATCAGCTAACAAATGTTATATATCATATGATATCCAAAGACCATTACAAAAAAAATTACCTTCACAGTACCAAGACTTTCTGAGTTACAGGCTATTAATCTGCCTAGTTTTTTTTTCTTCAAAACATCTTAAGTACAAGATACTGCTGCATTAAACTTTCATTTTACATTTATTAAACAGCATGTGGTTTGTTATCAGACAAAACTCTGTCACAGCAAAGTTGTTCCCACTGTTAAATAAGTTGCTCTACAACCTTTATCATTAGTGCAACACTTTGTGATTAAGACAACTTCCAGCTTCATTTTACCTCCCTATTGGGCTTGAGTACTGTTAATACTTAACACTATTCAATGATGGTGATAGGACTACTGGTGGGATGTAACGTAGTACTTCTGCTCAATTCTTTTGTGTGGTACGTTAATAAACTACTTAGCAATTACTATCATAGTTAGCACAAAAAATCATGGAATCATGGTGTCTAACCAGGTATGGCCATCAAGCACAAAATGATCTTACAATTTTTAGCAAATCTGTGATAACAGTATTTCTGCTGATATAAAAACTCTCTGACTTTTAAGTAAAAGTATAACACAACTGTTTAATTTAATAAAAAAGTATGTCACATAAAAACATTTCACCAAAACAATTAAATGCAGTTCCCGCTCATGGTGTCGCTTACCACCAATACATTTATTAAACTACAAGGTTCCAGTCCAGTTGACCTTCATC
This sequence comes from Pundamilia nyererei, assembly GCF_000239375.1. NCBI lineage: Eukaryota > Metazoa > Chordata > Actinopteri > Cichliformes > Cichlidae > Pundamilia > Pundamilia nyererei. The sequence continues at coordinate 1,191 of NW_005189339.1, forward strand.
AGGTAGATGATTGTAATTTAACAACCTAAATGTATCAGCAATAAGCATTTTTCTTTCACCTGTTACACACTCAGGTGAACAGAGATTTTGAATTAATAGCTTGTCCCTAATAAAACTAAAATGAAATATATATTCTACCCGGGATGGTGTATCTTGGGTCAAGCTTTTCAACCAGTTTCCTAAAGCCCTACTTTGCCACACCATGTAACCACATCAGTAAATTACATCCATTTTGCTCTTCCTGACACTTGGAGTACAGCTCCAAGTGTCTTTCCAACTGTGTCCTTGTTGTTATTATAACTACCCTTTTACTAAATTTCTCTCAGTTTCAGACATGTGTGCGCTTGTCTTGTGTTATATCAGGGTACCACTGATATAACACTGTATAACCATGTAAATAAAATTTTCAGTATTACTGTGAATGATGAGACGTGGTGCAGCTAATAGCTATGACTGCCTTCTTTCATTTGCCTTCTTTGTATTGATGAAACTCGTTACATCTACTTTGACCTATTGTAATTATTAATTATCAAGTTCTCCCTGAAAAGCCTTGATCTCAAATAGAGGCCATATTTCTCCAATATCAGCCTCTTTCCAGACTGCAGGCTTATTTGCAGTTCCTACAGTTTCCAAAAGTTGAATGGAAGGCAGAGCCTTGAGCGATCAGGACCCTCTCCGGTGGAAGCAGCTTCCAGTTTGGATTCAGGAGACAAAAACTTTTGTTTGTTTCCAGTTCCTGAGCCAATTTCTGCGGGAGGTATTTTCCTGGTAAATGGGAGTTCTTTGTTCCCATTGTCACCAAGTTCTTGCACATCATTTGCGGTTTGTTCTGTGGTGTTGTTGGTCTTTCTACTTCTACTACTTTAAATTTTACAAATGATACTCTGCATCATTTATATTAAAGCTTTGGTTACCTATTATGTTCCAGAATTGAAACTAGAAATATAAAGGTATATTATGCAGTATTATTATAGAAAAGGTACCCAGCAGATGCACTAATGTATCGTATGCTATTCTGCACAAGGAGTCCTGTTACTTAAGTTTTATTTTGATCAAAAACTTCTATAGCATTACTTCAGTCAGATTAATACTTTGATTATGACTTTTAGCTATATCAATATAAATAAAGGGCTTGAAAATCATGCCCAATCATTTCTTTATTTTAATTCTGGCTCAATATTCACACTTGCTTTCCTTAAGGAAATCTAATGTCAGGGGGTGCAATCCAATTCACAAGGAAGACTTTCAAATTGTAGTAAAGCAGGGTATAGTTTAAGGGTTTTTTCACTGCGATATTTGTTTTGTAATGACAATAATAGGACATATTATAACTGCACTGGTTTTGTATGCAAATCCTCAGGCTGTTGATCACTGTTGGATGATTCATTCAAAAAGTACTGGTAGGCTACACGTTTTTATACAGCTTAAATATACAGCCTCGTGTTTTCTCTCCACGGATTATGATGAAGAACACCTTGCTCCATTATCGGACACCCTCAATGACATGTGTCGCGCCGCAATTTCTCTAGCAGATAACGACTTTCCTCTTCATTTGGTGGCTAAATGTGCAGATAACGAAGACGCTGGTAGAAAAAAACACCTCTGCTGATTAACATTCCCATCTCTGATAAGGATGCACAGGTTTGGGGGGGTATTATGCACGACACCTGTCGTCGCGGCTGTCCCTCAATATCTGGGCTACTACACAGTTATTTTTAGATTCTCGTTGCACATCTAACATCGCCGTCGATTATGTCCGCTTTTCACTCTCACAGCTGGGAAATTACAACTAACCGGAGCCATAAATAAACGCATCCAAGACTGTACTAACTTTCCACCATCTAATTAGCCATTTACACGTTCCTGTTTGGCGCTGATAAGAGTGCCGCAGTCGGATTTTGTTGGCAAAGGGCAGTGAAACACGTCAGACAGGGTCGTGTCCGATAACGAGCGTCTGGTCGCTCGTTGTCCGAAAACGGGTGCATGTAAATTGTATTTACCTGTAACGGGAAAGAGGCGCTCTTGTTGCCCACATATCCCCGGACTACATGGCTCTGTATGGACAGGACGCGGCATTCCATGGCGGCTCCCGGTCAGCCGAGGAAGAGATGCAGATAAATATTCTCCGTTATACGACGAGAGTCACGTCTTCACATAACAACACCGGGAAAACACAGTTTGAACGCAACGACCGCACCGCCGGTAGGGAAAGAGGAAACGGTAGTTAGCCTGCTGGCTAGCGGCTGTGCGCGCGCGTACGTCTGTGTGAGCGCTGGTTGTAGCCGGAGCCCTTAACGAGTGATGGAGAGCGGTGACGTCGGGAGGTGGAGAGAGGGGTGTCGCGCGGATACGCCAATGATACACACGCGCGCGCACACACAAACAGCGGGAACCGTTTTATTTACGGTAAGCGCTGTGTGTACTTTGTGCAGTGTTGATATTAAAGTCCTTCATGTGTTGACCCAGGCAAAACAAACGGTCGCGCGCAGCATGGACAAAATTTACACACATACACGCACGCGCGCTCGCCGTAATTCTACACAGGCATTCTGTGTGACCGCCTAACGACTGACGTCAACACCACTAGCGCATCCCCGTCAGCACAGCTGGATTTGAATGAATGAGCTCTTATTTTTTCTATTTAGTTCTATTTAATTCTATTCTGTATACAGCCGAATTATTGTGGATAACATTTTACATGAACTTATTATTCAGATGCAGGGTAAAATAAATGATTAACACGTAAATGGCCAAAGCAAGAGCAAAATTTAGGATTTGGATTTTTTTTAGGATGTAGTTTGGTGCTGTGTTCCTTTTTTTTGGCGTTTTATGACTCACACCATCTCTATGACAGAGTCGTGACTGAGGGATGGTGGGTGGGGGCTGGGGGTTTGAAGTGACAAGTGCTGCTTCTGTCACCACATGCCAAAACTGAGAGAGGCAACACAGAAAAAGATAGCTCACATATGCAGAGAATACAGAGAAATGTGAGGGTGTAAGGTGCAGAAACAGAGAGGTATATGGAAGATAAATGGAGCCAAATGAGAGCGATGTGGCTGACAGCTCCATCTGCTGTTCAATGAGGCATTGTGTGTTATACTTTAATTGCGTCTCTCTCTCTCTCACACACACACACACACACACACACACACACACACACACACACACACACACACACACACAAATGCTGCTGAACATTTAAAAAAATGCTTTTTTTGTGTTTTAATCTAATAAATGTCAGTACTGGACATCACACAGAAAACAAACACCCACAAGTAACACGTTCCCCACATTTTAGCCAGAGAACCACACCGTTAGATTTCAATGCATATGCTTCCTCTTTTTTCTTCCTTGGAATAAAGATGAATTGAGGAGTTAATGGAGAGGGAGAGGTTGAGGAAGAGTGTAGAGAGTTGGAGGCACCATTCACAGATCATTTGGACTCCTGGTCCAATTTGGGATCTAGAGAGAAAACAGCAGAAGTGTGTTAATTTCTTTTAATTATCTTGTAACATTTTTGTCATGTTACTGCCCATCATTAGCAGTGCTACAGAACAGCAGCATCATAAGATTCCAAAGAGAATCATCTCCACAGGGAGATATTCTAAGCATTTCTATACATTTTAAACAGCTTTTAAAAAAAGTTTTCCTCTTGTATTCCTACTATAAATCAAAGGGAGGTTTCTTCCTGTTAAAAGGGAGTTTTTACTTTCCACTGTCACCAACTTCTTGCTCATTGTAGTGTCTCCACCTTACAATAAAGAACATTTTGAGGTGACTGTTGTTGCAAATTGGCACGATGTGAATAAAACTGAACTGAAATTCTCCCCTTTTGGGTGGATGTTTCTGTTTTTCCCCATCATACTTCTAGCTGCTGCTGTGATTAGGTATCCACCAATGCGATATTTGGAATTAAGGATCTCAATCAGATTTATGTGACAACACGCTGTATTTTACAACCTGCAGCTTATCCATCTAGCAGTCTAAGTAGAGACACTCAGACCTCCCTGTACCCAGCCACCACCCGCAGATCTTCTGGGGGATATGAATGCAGTATGTCTTGGTCCTGTCCCAGGGTCTCTCCTCACTTTAATTTAAGCCAGATCCCCAAATCATGCAGTACAGCTCCAATTTTTTCCCATTCATGAATCTATTTTATGAGGGCAATTTGCCACCTGAAAAGGTTGGAACAGAGCGGCGTTATACTTTATACACAGTCCAGGTGGATTTCTCATACACTCCACAATGCCATGTCACTGAGCATTCCCCATCACTCCTTTCATCATCACTCTCACCATTGAAGGTGAACTGAGGGAAGCTGCTGAGGTCTCCTCCTCCATAGACTCTCTGGAGCTTAGCCGTCTCCTCTGACAGGTTTTTTTGGTAATCTGGCTCCGCCTCCAGGAATCCTGCATTCGACCTTAAAGAGTGAGATGACAAATCAGCTGATGTCTCTTTACACGGCTTGCTTCCAGTTAAAGAGTTTCACTCATACATTTTTTATGAGGAAAGGAATACGCAAAGTTAAATAAGAATACATGTAGCATGGAACAAACAGTAGGAATAAACAGTCCACATGTTGCCAATACCTGGCAGACACTTAGACAAAATGTAATTACGGTTGATTTTCTGATAATGGGATTCAGACAGATAATTATATCTGGTAGTGTGGATAAAGCTTCTGAGGAAATGTACAATAATTAATGTGTTGGTTATTCTAGCTGTAATGTAGACTCTCTAAATGTTTTTCCTATTAAATTCAACTGTAACTCTTTATCTCTCTACCTGTGCATGTTAGTGTATTCTCTGATCTTCTCCAGGAAGAGTCTCTGCACAGGATCCAAATCTGAAAAACACACATTAAAACAACATTTTCTGACTCCCAGCTGATACTGGTCATTGGAAAATACAGCATGATCAAAGTGAGACAACAAAACACAGACACCATTAGGACAGAAAATGTACTTTAATGTAGACAAACCACCTTATAGCTGTATATGTCTGCTAAGAAGAGAAAAGAGTATATCAGTATATAAATGTTGGTCAAACTCTGATAATTTATATAAAGAGGTGTTTTAAAGGTGGGCACCAAAGTTTTGTGTCACCAATTTTTCATACAACCAAATGTGGGAAAAGTCTGTATAGAAAGCAGCGAAGCACAGAACGGCAACACGACTGCTGAAACTGTCTATACAGCTGTGTGAAGGGTCAGGAGTTTCTTTGAATTATCAGGTGGTTAAAACAACCTGTGGCCATGTGTGCTCTTTACCTGTGTGTGTCCCTGTATCTTCTTTATCTCCTGTGGCTCCTTCCTCTTCTTGTACCAGCAGCTCCTCTTTCAGAGGAAGAGGAGGAGCTGGAGGATGATCTGACTCTGCAGCCACGTTATCAACAGAAGCTGTTACAACTGAAGAAACAGGACAGTGTAAAGTACGTAGGCCCAGAGCTTTAGTTGACACATTCCTTGGAATTTTATAGAAAAACTGAAAACCCTTCCTGCCTTTTATCTGCTTTTGTCAAAGTTTGAATGAAGGTCTTCATCACAGAGTTTATATTGCAGTGTTTTCAACTACGTTTAACCCCACAACATCCATCAGCCCCCATACAGGAATATTATGAATGAATTATATGGTATTTGTATACAAACCTTAGTCATCATCATACATACAGCAGTATAAGCACTGTGCCCTTAAGCTTCATAACACTACATACAAAGCAAAAAGGGAGTTTCTTGAAATATGTGTTCCCAGTTGGAGAACATAATAGTTGAGTCGTTGTTACCACTGACATGATGCTGGTGAGAAGTCAGTCCCAACAAGTCTTCTGAAATCCAACCACATTTCAGTTGGCTTGTAAACTGAGTGTGAGGCTTCACTTAAATAGAAAATAATGGTGGAGATAATGTCATCTTATAAGGTGGGTTGGCATCAAGTACATTTAATTTCATTGATTTCATTATTAACCTCTAAAAAGAGCCTACTCTGTCACCAGAAGTAACCACTTTATATCACGATCCCGGGTCTCATGGCCCAGCGTTTTGGAGTTTTAGTTTATGTTCATGTTCATATTTAAGCCCTTTAGGTTTTCCAAGTTTTTATCATGCCTAGGTTGTTATAGTTCTTTGTTATTAGATTCCCCTTGTGTCCTCCAACCCCTGTTAAGTCTCCCTTGCCCTTCATGTGTTTCATGTCTGTGTCTTACATTGTCTAGTTCAGGTTGTCATGTCTGCGTCTTATGTTTCCTGTTTTATTTTGAAGAGGTCTTGTGTTTCTATGTTCACTGTTCACTGTTAGTTTTACTCTTTCCCTGTGAGTTCATTATGTTCATGTGGGTTGTGCTGTTTTGATCTTTATAGTTATTATTTCCCTAGGTTTCAGTTATGGTTATCATCGGCTTAGTTCTTGTAATATGGCTTCACTGTGTTCCATTTTGTGTCTACTGTGCCTGTCTGTACCATGTTTCAGGTTCCTATGTTCTGTCTCCCCAGTTGCTGTTA
>NW_005189340.1:0-1790 GCF_000239375.1 Pundamilia nyererei
ATATATATATAAGATAACTCTTTATTGTCATACATAGTACAGTAGTACTATGAAATTGGAAAAACTGTCCTACGTCGGCACTGCATATAACACAACACGACACGATATGACACATCACAACGCAACAAACAACACAACACAGTATATTAACTTAGTATAAAAGTATGTTTGTATATATATATATACATTAATTAAATATCAGTAATTTCATTTAAAAAATGTAAAAAAGTATTGAATGATCTCAAAAAGTTTCTTTTCATCTGGATGTTTTCAGTGGGGAAACCCTGAACCAGTGACTTTGTTTTGTTCCAGCCAGGGTGCGATACCATTTTGATTATTTACAAGGATATTTAATTATTTCATTGTCCAATTATTGGTTTTCAATTTAATTAATTATTTTGTGTTCATTAATTAGTTTTATCTGTCACCCATCAAACTCAGGGACACAGACAATTTAATGCTTTGGCCGGGTGTCTGTTTATTTAGTGTGCCCTGCTTAATGCACACAGCCATTCGGACCTGATGGAGCTACACTATAAGCAATATTTTAAAATACTTGCCGTGTCACCAAATATGATTTTATTATTTTTATGTAGTGCAACCTTCAAGCATTTGGTCGGTCTGTCCACATAACCACCAATTCATATCAGTCCCTTATCTGAGATCTGTATTGACTTGCTGTGTAGGGTAAAAATCAGATGTTGTGTCCGTTTATAAGCTGCAGTGACAGATTAATTCACGATGCACTGCAGCACAGCAACCATGAAATATTTAATTGAAAATTGAAAAGCAAAATACATAATTTAATTAATAATAAAATTGTTTAGATATTTAATTAATTATTTCCATTTTAATTAGTAATGTAATTAAGTGTTTATTTTGTTAATTTTAGCAGTCATGGCCCCAACCCTAATGGACCTTTGTTTTAAAGTATAAGGAGAGAAACAGAGACACAATCTCTTTAAAATTTTTCTCACAGTGAATTTCAGAGTCGTTGCGATGGATAATAAGATGCGACCGGCCAGTCAGCTTGTGAGTTTTTGAAAAGTATTATTAATGATGCTGTTTAGAATTGAGATGCAGTGATTTACACAACAATTTCTTAACTCCACCTGTCTTTGGTTCTTTCTTTCAGTATGATGTCATTGAACTTCAGGTAAGAGAATATCTCCAGAAAAGGTTTTTTACTTCTGCTGTAAATACATCAACACAATGCTGAACACATGGAGTCAGACTTGATTGTTCCCTGCTCACTGCTTATGTACACACTGCTTCTGCAGTATTACTCCAGGTCACTGACAGTTTCAAAACTGGGCAAATTGGGTTGCATATATACAGAGGTGGGTCGAGTATCCAAAAATTTTATTCAAGTAAGAGTAGCATTACTTTAAAATATTATTAAGTAAAAGTGAAAAGTAGTGTACAAAAAATTACACCAGAGAGATTGCTGTAGGGTCAGGTGCAGCTGCCATTCCAGCCAGTCTTTAAGCCTGTATAATGATATTGACAACAAAGAGTTGTACTGGTCTTACAGCCAACAGGAAAATGTCCAGAATGCCAGATTACCAGTCAAGCCCTGCTGTCACCACAACTTTGCACTGCCAGTAAAGTTAGAAAGCTAGCTCCCTGTGACTCATAGCTGGCAATGGCCTTACCAGCTTATTATTCCTTTCATTGGTATTATAGAAAATGAACAAATAAACAAATGTTCAAAAGAATTATTGTGTTTTTACACCTGCCTTTTCATTGGCATTGTTGTCATTTTAGAGGCAGGGGAAACCACACACACA